>NC_138296.1:8102500-8230000 GCF_965601325.2 Salmo salar | reverse complement strand
AGTGCCAAATTCTTTAAAACGGCTCTGGTGGACATTCCTGCAGTCAGCATGCCAATTGCCCGCTCCCTCAAAACTTGAGACATCTGTGGCATTGTGTTGTGTGACAAAACTGCACATTTTAGAGTGGCCTTTTATTTCCCCCAGCACAAGGTGCACCTGTGTAATGATCATGCTGTTTAATCAGCTTCTTGATATGCCACACCTGTCAGGTGGATGGATTATTTTGGTAAAGGAGAAATACTAACAGGGATGTAAACAAATTGGTGCACAAAATTTGAGAGAAATAACATGTGACCAACACTTTACATGTTGCGTTTATTCTTTTTTTCAGTATATATAACTGCCTTCCAAAAAACCCTGATAAATGCTTAGAGCTGAAAATGTGATGGTTTTATGAACGAAGGCTTAGAGCTGAACATGTGATGGTTTTATTAGTGAAGGCTTAGAGTTGAACATGTGATGGTTTTATGAATAAAGAAGCATTTTTATTACCTTCCACAAGGCTCTGACGAAGGCCAAGAGGTGACAGCTCAAAGAGGAAAATCATTGTTTCTGTTTTGAACTGCAATAACCTCATTCAGATGGGCCAGTGCTAATACGACGATTGAATACGACCTTTCGTTGAATATGACCCTCCATTGAATACGACCTTCCATTGAATACGACCTTCTAAGAATGACTGGATTGTTTTCTCACTTCAGTGTGATACACCAAGAAAAGAGGGTTCCTCCAGGGTTCTAATGGATGGTTCTATGTGAAACCATATTGACTCAAAGAACTCTATGTGGCCTTCACGGGTTCTTTGCTCTTTAGTGAGTGAGACTGTCATTCTAGTTGATCTAATCCCGGGGGATTTGATGTCATTTCATGTTACATGACCATGGCCAGTGATGGTGTCTTGTGAAAGACTCACGTACTGTATGGCCTTGTGTCTATTGAGAACGGATGTCTCAATCAATGGTTCTCAATGATCTCTTCAGGGTAGTTATGGGGAAATAAAGCTTCCTGAAGTATTTCCATTCAAATAGGTTTGTTACTCAGAGCTTCATTATCCGTTCCCGGTGCACATTAGTGACATTTGCGGGTCAGCAACAAGTAGCAGCGTGTGATAATCAGAGTTTTTTTCCCTTAATCAAAACTCTGTGTTGCAGCGGTAATTTGTTGTCTTTAGCAAGCCTACAGTCTGTTGGATTGGCAGATTCACATTTTACATCATTCTTCCCTTGTTGTCTTCAGCTTTACTATGTGTCTAAAACAGAATCTATGGTATTATTTGGGATGATTACAGTTTTTTTTTACAATCGCTAGGACCCATTTCTCAATACTTAGGTCACTTTTTCAAAACTCTTCACACAGTTCTCCTAACCAACTTTCAGCTTGGCACAGCAGTTAATTTCACATCCAAAATGCACTAAAACTAACAAAACACTTCATACATGTCTCAAATCAACTCATTCTTCCATAACACTAGCAAAGGTTGTCCCCCAACAAGCACACTTTGTCACTCATAAAACAACGACCTAAACAACACTAACAACAGGTAGCATTACACAATGTTTTCTTTTGTCAAATGTCTTTACAAAACAAGAGTGACACCTCTCTACTGTTTAGAATTCACTGCAGTATATGTTACAGGAATGACACCTCTCTACTGTTTAGAATACACTGCAGTATATGTTACAGGAATGACACCTCTCTACCGTTTACAATTCACTGCAGTATATGTTACAGGAATGACACCTCTCTACTGTTTAGAATTCACTGCAGTATATGTTACAGGATTGACACCTCTCTACTGTTTAGAATTCACTGCAGTATATGTTACAGGAATGACACCTCTCTACTGTTTAGAATTCACTGCAGTATATGTTACAGGAATGACACCTCTCTACTGTTTAGAATACACTGCAGTATATGTTACAGGAATGACACCTCTCTACTGTTTAGAATTCACTGCAGTATATGTTACAAGAATGACACCTCTCTACTGTTTGGAATTCACTGCAGTATATGTTACAGGAATGACACCTCTCTACTGTTTAGAATACACTGCAGTATATGTTACAGGAATGACACCTCTCTACTGTTTAGAATACACTGCAGTATATGTTACAGGAATGTATCAGACATGATGCAATATGCTTCAATATGTTTTATGTCATTTTATGGCATTGAGTAATTCCAAAATACAAGAATTTGTATATACACCATCTACCGATACAGATACAGTAGCAATGATAGTCAATGATAGTCTTCTGCGTTTGGCCACAGGTTCTCATCCACATCACATCTTATGTCATCTTGGGCAATCTTTTGGCATGCCTGGTCCATCCTTGGCAATCTTCTGCAGATATGTCCAGGAGGGACATTTTATCATGTGGATGGTGGTCATAAACCTTCCACCTCCATGAGGAAAAGTGACACCATCCTGGGATGGGCTGCAAACAACTCTGACTGCACGGGAGTGGTGAAATGCCACATTGTCCCATACAATTACAAACGTTGTCCGATTCCACCTCACTGCAAACCTTTCTTCACCTGGCACAACCCTTCCATAGAGGTCATCCAGGAATGAAATGAGACGCTCGGTGTTGTATGGTCCAATGAGTGGTTTGTGTAACAGCAATCCATCAGAGGATATTGCTGCACACATTGTGATGTTGGCACCCCTCTGGCCCGGGACATCCACTGTGGCTCTTTTCCCAATCACATTCCTTCCTCACCGCCGTGTTTTGGCCACGTTGAAACCAGTCTCATCCACAAAGATGAATATGTGTGGTGTTTGCCTGGCTTCAATCTCCATGACTCTCTATAATAAATTCACAAGGCAACATAAGAGTTAGGCTGTTATGGTAGTTTACATTATACCTAAAAACATGCCATTGTGTGTCTCTGCCCTGTTTGGTTTTGTTCAAAACCAGTTGTGTATTTTATAGTCATCTTACCTGGACATATTGGTTCCTGAGTTGCTTGACTCCTTCAGAGTTCCTCTCAAAGGGGACAGTGTACAACTGCTTCACCCTGACTTGATGTTGTTTCAGGACTCTAGAAATATTTATGCTTACATTGTGAATATTTCCAAATGTAATGTTGTCTGCCAACACTCTGTCCCGAATCTCTGTGAGTTTTATTCCATAGTTTCTGATGACCATATCAACGATTGATTCCTGCACAGCAGTGAGAATCCTACCTCTCCCGCCTGTGGGAGGTAACCGTTGGGTCCTAAGCAGAAATACAAAAACAATTACACACAAGTGGGTTTGGAGGTTTTGCTCAATTTACTTCTGTAATGTGCAGTTCAGTCAGATGCCCTTGCAGAATGCACATCTTACCTGTTGTTTTGCTGGAAATTTCTCACAATAGATGCCACTGTTGAGCATTACAGATTTGGCTGCACCCTCAGACCAGCCTCTCTCATTGATAGACCATGATTTATTACATGATCAATTATAGTAGCCCTAATCTCATCTGAGACTACAGCTCTTGATCTTCCTCTGTCTTCTTCCACCACACATACGTACTCCTCTCCCTCTCCCTCTCCCAGCCACTCTTCTTCCTCTGTCAGCCACTTCTCTATCTCTGGCTGGGTCCATGTTTACATTACAGTACAGCATTATTCCTAAGATGTCCCCTTTTGTATAGTAATTGAAAGAATGTAATTGAAAGACTAACACCTGTGTAGGTGTTCAGCTACAATGGGAATCAGCTGTAGTTGGTCTATTTGTTTTGATAGTATTTCATGTTTTAGATTTGGAATATATTTCAATACGGTATTACTGTGGAAATTTAGCAGATTTCTGTCTTATTCAATGTTGTGTTATTTTAGGTTTTGAACTTAAGTTTAACAGTTTTGAAAAGAGTATGTAAACATGTGCAAATTGGCCTGTAAGTAAATAGAGTTTTGGTGGTGGTTGTGTCTGAGTGAGAAAATAATTCATGAAATTTGAAAGATGTAGTCATTGAATGCATTTTGTTCCAAAGCAATGAAAATGATCCACAGTTTAGCCCACATAGACTGCTGTTGTGTTCACTGTGTGAAGAGTTTTGAAAAAGTGACCTAAGTATTGAGAAATGGGTCCTAGCGATTGTAAAAAAACTAAGACAGAAGCTTATACTATACTAAATACAACACATTATTTAGGATGATTAAGACAGAAGCTTATACTATACTAAATACAACACATTATTTAGGATGATTAAGACTGAAGCTTATACTATACTAAATACAACACATTATTTAGGATGATTAAGACAGAAGCTTATACTATACTAAATACAACACATTATTTGAACAGTGCAGTGTAGTTTCACATAACTATTTTAAAACTATTTTCTAAATAGTGTGCCTTCAATGGGATTCAACCTCACACCCTAACGTTCTTGAATGTTCCATAGTTACCTACTAGTATGCTTAGCTACCAGTCAGTTTTAATTACATGTACAAAATCCTAACTAGGTGTATAAGTACGATAACCAGTAAAGGTCGATGTTTGAAAGCAGGTTCATGAAAGAAAGCACCGGAACCTGTAGGAAATCAATGGGATCTCGCAAAATCAGCGAAATCTGTTGGATCTCGCATTTTTTTGCAACACACGGTTTGAAAAAGCACATGCTCAAACGAAGCTTCGGACGTCACTGATGATGTAATGCTGATAAAGTGATACACGCATCGGAACACTGCTTTTGAAGTTAGCTGCTTGGCGATTGCGACTCATGCCTCGGAACTCCACTATTAAAAACGTAACTTCACTACTTCAGGGACCCTCAGCTGTTCCAGCGCTAGCACACCTGGTTCACCCTCTCAATAATAACACCTATGGAATATTAACAACACAATATTGCTAACCCTGTATTATTCTTCAAAAAGGTTATTTGTATAACATTTGAGATTGAGGAAAGATCATTACAGAACCATTCCATATAAAGGTTCCATAAAGAACCATTAAAAAAGGTACCATAATGCAGCAAAAACTGTTGGAACCACAACAACCCTTTTTGGTGCTATATATTGTATTTTTTAATAGTTCTTTATAGAACCTTAGGAAAGGGTTCTATGTAGCACAAACAAGACAGGGTGGACAGTGGGCTGAAAGGGCAGGGTGGACTGTGGGCTGAAAGGGGAGGGTGGACTGAAAGGGGAGGGTGGACTGAAAGGGGAGGGTGGACTGTGGGCTGAAAGATGAGGGTGGACTGTGGACTGAAAGGGGAGGGTGGACTGAAAGGGGAGGGTGGGCTGAAAGGGAAGGGTGGACTGTGGGCTGAAAGGGAAGGGTGGACTGTGGGCTGAAAGGGAAGGGTGGACTGTGGGCTGAAAGGGGAGGGTGGACTATGGACTGAAAGGGGAGGGTGGACTGAAAGGGGAGGGTGGACTGTGGGCTGAAAGGGGAGGGTGGACTGTGGACTGAAAGGGAAGGGTGGACTGTGGGCTGAAAGGGCAGGGTGGACTGTGGGCTGAAAGGGCAGGGTGGACTGTGGGCTGAAAGGATAGGGTGGAATGTGGACTGAAAGGGGAGGGTGGGCTGAAAGGGGAGGGTGGACTGTGGGCTGAAAGGGGAGGGTGGACTGTGGACTGAATGGGGAGGGTGGACTGTGGACTGAATGGGGAGGGTGGACTGTGGGCTGAAAGGGAAGGGTGGACTGTGGGCTGAAAGGGGAGGGTGGACTGTGGGGGCGAAAGGGAAGGGTGGACTGTGGGGTTTACAATCAATGTAAAGTGGATGAAATGACTGATTATTGCTCGCTGATCTACATGGCATGTGAATGATACTTGGAAAGAAAGGTGCTATCTACAACCTAAAGGGGTTATTTTGAGAACCCTTTGAAGAACCCTGTTGGAGAACCCTATCCTATGAGGACACCCGAAGAACCCTGTTGGAATCCTTTTTTGTGTAGAGAGAGACTGTCCTCCCAGCACAACAACAGAGAGAGACTGTCCTCCCAGCACAACAACAGAGAGAGACTGTCCTCCCAGCACAACAACAGAAAGAGACTGTCCTCCCAGCACAACAACAGAGACTGTCCTCCCAGCACAACAAGAGAGACTGTCCTCCCAGCACAACAACAGAGACTGTCCTCCCAGCACAACAACAGAGAGAGACTGTCCTCCCAGCACAACAACAGAGAGAGAGACTGTCCTCCCAGAACAACAGAGAGAGACTGTCCTCCCAGAACAACAACAGAGAGAGACTGTCCTCCCAGCACAACAACAGAGAGAGCTGTCCTCCCAGCACAACAACAGAGAGAGACTGTCCTCCCAGCACAACAACAGAGAGAGACTGTCCTCCCAGAACAACAACAGAGAGAGACTGTCCTCCCAGCACAACAACAGAGAGAGACTGTCCTCCCAGCACAACAGAGAGAGACTGTACTCCTAGAGGCAATGTAGACATATGTTTACCATGCCAATAAAGCCCTTAAATTGGAGAGAGAGAGAAAGAGAGAGAGAGAAAGAGAGGCAGAGAGACAGACCATGGCAAGTAACAGATGGGGTTGGTTCGGTCCAGTTAATCGTTAGTAATGATAGAGATACAGTAGAAGTTCACCCTGGCAACCAGAGGGCAATACAAACACACATACTCCCACACACAGAAATGTGCAGCCACATACACAAACAATGATTTGACCTCAGAAACACAAACAGGTACTGTAGAATTAGTATCTAATCAAACAAACACAAGCCCAGGTTTCTAGATGAGATTAGAACCCACGGTACTGGGACAGATAAGGAAGCATCCCTGCTGTACCTTGGTGTGTGTGTGTGAGGGTAGTGACATTGTCACAATGAAACAGAATAGATGTTAATTTGTGTAAACCCCATGGGGATAGACAGACAGAGAGGAAGGAGGGAAGAGATTCTGTCTTCTCTTGAGAGCCAGGTCTGCCTACGGCGGCCTTTCTCAATAGTAAGGCTCACTGAGTCTGTACATAGTCAAAGCTTTCCTTAATTTTGTGTCAGTCCCAGTGGTCAGGTGTACTCTCTGTTAAGGGCCAAATAGCATTCTAGTTTGCTCTGTTTTTTTGGTAAATTCTTTCCAATGTGTCAAGCAATTATCTTTTTGTTTTCTCATGATTTGGTTGGGTCTAATTGTGTTGCTGTCCTGGGGCTCTGTGGGGTGTGTTTGTGTTTGTGAACAGAGCCCCAGGACCAGCTCTCTCAAATTGAATTGAATTGAATTAAGGGATTTATTGGCATGGGAAACATATGTTAACATTGCCAAAGCAAGTGAAGTAGATAATAAACAAAGTGAAATAAACAATAAAAATGTACAGTAAAAACTGTGTTTACTGTAAATGTACAGCAAAAGCTCACAGAAGTTCCAAAAGAATAAAGACATTTCAAATGTCATATTACGTCTATATACGATATACAAATGGTTAAAGTACAAAAGGGAAAATAAACAAGCATAAATATAGGTTGTATTTACAATGGTGTTTGTTCACTGGTTGACCTTTTCTTGTGGCAACAGGTCACAAATCTTGCTGCTGTGATGGCACACTGTGGTATTTCACCCAGTAGATATGGGAGTTTATCAAAATCGAGTTTGTTTTCGAATTCTTTGTGGATCTGTGTAATCTGAGGGAAATATGTGTCTCTAACATGGTCATACATTGGGCAGGAGGTTAGGAAGTGCAGCTCAGTTTCCACCTCATTCTGGGGGCAGTGTGCACATAGTCTGTCTTCTCTTGAGAGCCAGGTCTGCCTACTGCAGCCTTTCTCAATAGCAAGGCTCACTGAGTCTGTACATAGTCAAAGCTTTCCTTAAGTTTGGGTCAGTCACAGTGGTCAGGTATTCTGCCACTGCGTACTCCAAATATTCTAGTTTGCTCTGTTTTTTGTTAATTCTTTCGAATGTGTCGAGTAATTATCTTTTTGTTTTCTCATGATTTGGTTGGGTCTAATTGTGTTGCTGTCCTTGGGGCTCTGTGGGGTGTGTTTGTGTTTGTGAACAGAGCCCCAGGACCAGCTTGCTTAGGGGACTCTTCTCCAGGTTCATCTTTCTGTAGGTGATGGCTTTGTTATGGAAGGTCCGGGAATCGCTTCCTTCTCTCTCTCTCAAGAGAGTGCATTATAGCATAGTTATATATTCGTTCTCTCCCTCCCCTCCCCCTCTCTCAGATATGCACGGGACATTCATGGTGTTGCTTCCTCTCAGCATGATCATCATGGTTGTTGGGGGACTAATGGGGTTCATCGGCCTGCTGGCCAGAGCTTACCTACTACTGCTGATGACTGGTGTACTGTTACTACTGGGAGGTAAGCACCCTTTACCCTATACCCTATACCCTTTACCCTACACCTTATACCCTACACCTTTTACCCTACACCCACACCCTATACCTTATACCCTATATCCCCTTGGGGCGGCAGGGTAGCCTAGTGGTTAGAGTGTTGGACTAGTAACCGAAAGGTTGCAAGATCGAATCCCCGAGCTGACAAGGTACAAATCTGTTGTTCTGCTCCTGAACAAGGCAGTTAACCCACTAGGCCGTCATTGAAAATAAGAATTTGTTCTTAACTTTAAGGTAAAAAATAATAATACACAATACACCCTTACTTCCAGAGCTTCCAGAATGAATATGCACTGGTGTACTGGGAGGTAAGCACCCTATACAAGCCCCACCACCAAACCACCACAGTCTATAGACTATACCGACCACTTTCCACTCTAATTTATATTCAAAGTACACTAAATATAAATGCAATAATTTCAACAATGTTACTGAGTTACAGTTCATATGAGGACATCAGTCAACTGAAATAAATTAATTAGCTCCTAATTAATCTATGGATTTCACATGACTTAGACTACAGGTATTTACTTATTTTACCTTTATTTAACGACAGATTTTTACCTTGTCAGCTCGGGGATTTGATCTAGCAACCTTTCAGTTACTGGCCAAACACTCTAACCAGTAGGCTACCTGCAGCCCCTACACTCTAACCACTAGGCTACCTGCCGCCCCTACACTCTAACCACTAGGCTACCTGCCGCCCCTACACTCTAACCACTAGGCTACCTGCAGCCCCTACACTCTAACCACTAGGCTACCTGCCGCCCCTACACTCTAACCACTAGGCTACCTGCCGCCCCTACACTCTAACCACTAGGCTACCTGCCGCCCCTACACTCTAACCACTAGGCTACCTGCCGCCCCTACACTCTAACCACTAGGCTACCTGCCGCCCCAACACTCTAACCACTAGGCTACCTGCCGCCCCTACACTCTAACCACTAGGCTACCTGCCGCCCCTACACTCTAACCACTAGGCTACCTGCCGCCCCTACACTCTAACCACTAGGGTACCTGCCGCCCCTACACTCTAACCACTAGGCTACCTGCCGCCCCTACACTCTAACCACTAGGCTACCTGCCGCCCCTACACTCTAACCACTAGGCTACCTGCCGCCCCACACTCTAACCACTAGGCTACCTGCCGCCCCTACACTCTAACCACTAGGCTACCTGCCGCCCCTACACTCTAACCACTAGGCTACCTGCCGCCCCTACACTCTAACCACTAGACTACCTGCTGCCCCTACACTCTAACCACTAGACTACCTGCCACCCCTACACTCTAACCACTAGGCTACCTGCCGTTCCAGGTATGCAGCTGTTGGTCACAGCTACCTTAAAAATCTAAAAATCACCATTTGTCTCATGCAGCACGACAAATCTCCTTTGCATATATTTGATCAGGCTGTTGACTGTGGCCTGTGGAATGGCACTGAATGGCACGACAATGGGCCTCAGGATCACGTCACGGTATAACGGTATGGCCATTGTTTGGTGTCCGTAACTTATGCCTGCCCAGCCATAACCCCACTCTGTTCACAATGTTGACATCAGCGAACTGCTCGCCCACACAACGCCATGCACGTGGTCTGCGGTTGTGAGGTAGAAACATTTCTGGGATCTTTTATTTCAGCTCATGAAACATGGGATCAACACTTTACATGTTGTGCTTATAATGTTGTTCAGTGTAGTTCAGAGGTTGTTTATACAGAAAATGGGTATGAGACCCATATAAACTGTATTTATAATTATATCACAATATTTTAGGTTGACAATAATTCTATTACATAATGTCTGATACATCACGTCTTACTATTTTCCTGCATAGTAAAATCAGGATGATGCCTCTACTGCCATTCATTCCAATTAGAATGGGTTTTGGATTTCTCCCTGACCAAGATGGCTGCCATTTTCACCCCATTCTGGAACTTTGAGGCATAACTTTATGACATATCCCCTGTAGTAATTTAATAGAATCTATATGGGCACACCTCGTCATCGGGCTGATGACAGTTGGTCTGACACCAGTGCTGCAGAGTGGAGAACATTTATTTTCACTAATCAAGCACACACACACACACACACACACACACACACACACACACACACACACACACACACACACACACACACACACACACACACACACACACACACACACACACACACACACACACACACACACGAACGGATGAAAAGACATGCGGAGTATGTCCCATACATCAAATCAAATCAAATGTATTTATATAGCCCTTCTTACATCAGCTGATATCACAAAGTGCTGTACAGAAACCCAGCCTAAAACCCCAAACAGCAAGCAATGCAGGTGTCGAAGCACGGTGGCTAGGAAAAACTCCCTAGAAAGACCAAAACCTAGCAAGAAACCTAGAGAGGAACCAGGCTATGAGGGGTGGCCAGTCCTCATCTGGCTGTGCTGGGTGGAGATTATAACAGCACATGGCCTAGATGTTCAAATGTTCATAAATGACCAGCATTGTCAAATAATAATAATCATAGTAGTTGTCGAGGGTGCAACAAGTCAGTAACACAAGAGTAAGTGTCAGTTGGCTTTTTCATAGCCGATCTTTGAGAGTATCTCTACCGCTTCTGCTGTCTCTAGAGAGTTGAAAACAGCAGGTCTGGGACAGGTAGCACGTCCGGTGAATAGGTCAGGGTTCCAGCAGGTCTGGGACAACAGGTCTGGGACAGGTAACACGTCCGGTGAACAGATCAGGGTTCCATATCTGCAGAACAGTTGGAACTGGAGCAGCAGCATGGCCAGGTGAACTGGGGACAGCAAGGAGTCATCAAGCCAGGTAGTCCTGAGGCATGGTCCTAGGGCTCAGGTCCTCCGAGAGAGAGAAAGAAAGAAAGAGAAAGAGAGAATTAGAGAGAGCATATTTAAATTCACACAGGACACCGGAAAAGACAACAGAAATACTCCAGATGTGAAAGACTGACCCTAGCCCCCCGACACATAAACTACTGCAGCATAAATACTGGAGGCTGAGACAGGAGGGGTCAGGAGACACTGTGGCCCCATCCGATGAAACCCCTGGACAGGGCCAAACAGGTAGGATATAACCCCACCCACTTTGCCAAAGCACAGCCTCCACACCACTGGAGGGATATCTCCAACCACCAACATACCATCCCGGGACAAGGCCGAATATAGCCCACAAAGATCTCCGCCATGGCACAGCCCAAGGGGGGGCGCCAACCCAGACAGGAAGACCACGTCAGTGACTCAACCCACTCAAGTGACGCACCCCTCCCAGGGACGGCATGGAAGAACACCAGCAAGCCAGTGACTCAGCCCCCGTAATAGGGGTAGAGGCAGAGAATCCCAGTGGAAAGAGGGGAAACCAGCCAGGCAGAGACAGCAAGGGCGGTTCGTTGCTCCAGCCTTTCCGTTCAACTTCACACCCCTGGGCCAGACTACACTTAATCATAGGACCTACTGAAGAGATATGTCTTCAGTAAAGACTTAAAGGTTGAGACTGAGTCTGCGTCTCTCACATGGGTAGGCAGACTATTCCATAAAAATGGAGCTCTATAGGAGAAAGCCCTGCCTCCAGCTGTTTGCTTAGAAATTCTAGGAACAATTAGGAGGCCCGCGTCTTGTGACCGTAGCGTACGTGTAGGTATGTATGGCAGGACCAAATCGGAAAGATAGGTAGGAGCAAGCCCATGTAATGCTTTGTAGGTTAGCAGTAAAACCTTGAAATCAGCCCTTGCCTTAACAGGAAGCCATACATAGGGTTGTGACGTTTATGGAATCATGGGTAATGATTAATTGTCATGCAAATACACACCGTTATTGTCATATTTGTCGTTTTTTGTAATCCCATCACAATCCCTCTTTGACAATGATCGGCAACACTTTACTTTACTTAACACGTTATGACATGGTCATAAACATGTCATAACCATGTCATAACAACTAACATAACTTAAGTCCGTTGTTATTGTAATGAATTTCTTTACAGTCATGCTTTTCTCCCAATCATATTTTAAATAACTTGCAGGAAATACACTTTATGACACTGTCATGAAACATTATGACCGTCCTGTGTCACTTTACTTGGACTAAGAAAATACACTTTATGACACTGTCATGAAGCATTATGACCGTCCTGTGTCACTTTACTTGGACTAAGAAAATACACTTTATGACACTGTCATGAAACATAATGACCATCATAATCATACAAGCCAGGCCTATCACGTACATGCCTTGCTCCTGCATTCATCCCAGTCATCAGCAACAGAACATTGATATGTGCATGTCTGACATCAATTTGTTCACAATTACAATGATCATTTAATATGGTAAATTTCAGAAAATGTTATATACTGTAACAAACATACTGTTGACAAGTAGGCTATGGTGTAATTGAATGTTTTACCTTGTGTGGTAGGTTTTGTGGGTGTTGACACGCTTATATAGGTGTTATAACCAGCCATAAAATGTAACATATGTCACAACAGGTTTAAATATATGAAAGTGTTATGACCATATTGTGACAGGTTAAGTCAAGTTATGTCAGCTGTTATATATGACATGGTTATGACCGTTATCACGTGTTATGACGCTGGGTGTCAAGTAAAGTGTTAGCAAATGATCTGACATACTTTGGTTCACACCGGTCTCAAAAACAAATGGTTTTGGAAACGATGTGCACCTGGTGCCTCACTACAGAAATGTACAGAACGCCCCAAGGTATGTTCATTATGGCATTAGTAGCATTTGGATTGCAAACTGGAAACTGCATATCCTGAGGCAGTATTTATTGTAGCTGGGGACTTTAATAAAGGAAATATGAGGAAAATGCTACAGAAATTCTATCAACATGTCTCCTGTGGTACACGCGCAACATGGACCCTGAATCATTGCTATTCTCCCTTCCTGATACGGCTACAAGGCCCTCCCCCGCCCTCGCTTTGGCAAATCAGATCACGCCTCCATTCTGCTCCTCCCCACCTATAGGCAGAAAGTTAAGCAGGAAGCACCCATGGTAAGGACTGTTCAACATTGGTCTGACCAATCAGAATCTATGCTTTAAGATTGTTTTGGTCACACGGACTGGGAAATGTTGCTGGTCGCTTCTGAGAATAGTACCGACGTATACATTGACTCGGTGAATGGGTTAATGAGGAAGTGCATGGAGGACGTTGTTCTCACTGTGACGATTAGAACTTGACAACAAAAGTGTGCGAAGGGTGGCTACTTTGAAGAATCTCAAATATAAAATACATTTTGATTTGTTTAACAGTTTTTTGGTTACTACATGATTCCATATGTTATTTGATCGTTTTGATGTCTTCACTATTATTCTACAATGTAGAAAATGGTAAAAATAAAGAAAAACCCTTGAATGAGTAGGTGTGTCCAAAATGTTGACTGGTACTGTATACACACATTATATATGTATACTGTACATACACTGGGGCCAGTTTATTAGGTACACCCATCTAGTACTGGGTTGGACCCCCCTTTGCCTCCAGAAAAGCCTGAATTATCCACGGCATTGACCTAACGTATGCCTGTAAAACATTCCTCACACCATTACACCATCACCACCAGCCTGTACCGTTGACACCAGGGAGGATGGGGCCATGGACTCATGCTGCTTACGCCAAATCCTGACTCTGCCATCAGCCTGTACTGTTGACACCAGGTAGGATGGGGCCATGGACTAATGCTGCTTACGCCAAATCCTGACTGCCATCAGCCTGTACTGTTGACACCAGGCAGGATGGGGCCATGGACTCATGCTGCTTACGCCAAATCCCGACTGCCATCAGCCTGTACTGTTGACACCAGGTAGGATGGGGCCATGGACTCATGCTGCTTACACCAAATCCTGACTCTGCTATCAGCCTGTACTGTTGACACCAGGCAGGATGGGACCATGGACTCATGCTGCTTACGCCAAATCCTGACTCTGCCATCAGCCTGTACTGTTGACACCAGGCAGGATGGGGCCATGGACTCATGCTGCTTACACCAAATCCTGACTCTGCCACCAGCCTGTACTGTTGACACCAGGCAGGATGGGGTCATGGACTCATGCTGCTTACGCCAAATCCTGACTCTGCCATCAGCCTGTACTGTTGACACCAGGCAGGATGGGGCCATGGACTCATGCTGCTTACGCCAAATCCTGACTCTGCCATCAGCCTGTACTGTTGACACCAGGCAGGATGGGGCCATGGACTCATGCTGCTTACGCCAAATCCTGACTCTGCCATCAGACTGTACTGTTGACACCAGGCAGGATGGGGCCATGGACTCATGCTGCTTACGCCAAATCCTGACTCTGCCATCAGACTGTACTGTTGACACCAGGCAGGATGGAGCCATGGACTCATGCTGCTTACGCCAAATCTTGACTGCCATCAACATGACACAACAGGAGCCGAGATCGTCCGACCAGGATTCATCCGCTCCTCAATTGTTCAGTGTTGGTGATCGCGTGACACTGGAGCCACTTCTTGGTTTTAGTTGATAAGACTGGAACCCGGTGTGGTTGTCTGCTGCAACAGCCAGTCCGTGACAAGGACTGACTAGATGTGTTTTCCCGACATGCCGTTCTGCACACCACTGTTGTACTGCGCCGTTATTTGTCTGTTTACCTGTTAGCTCGCACCATTCTTGCCATTCTCCTTTGACCTCTCATCAACTAGCTGTTTTTACCCACAGAACTGTCGCTGACTTGGTGTGGTGGTTAATTTCTGTAGTAATCAAATTAGGAGAGACTAACTTATCACACAAGTCAGCGTTATAATTCAACTAAATCTTTATTGACTTATTCATAAGGGAACAGGTTAATACAACACATACAAGGTGAATCGATTGAGTGCTGGAATAATACAGAGACAGGGTTTATATAGAAACCCAAGAACTGCTTAGTCATGGTTGGTTCCACCCCTCCCTAGCAGATCAAGGCATCGAAAGCTTCCTTGTTTTCTTCTTGTGGCCAGGTGTATCGGGTCACAGCGGACAAACAAATGATAACGGCAGTTACGTTTTACTCCCTTCTCTACCAAGCTAGCCCCCACAGCTGTGCCCTTGGAAGATAGTAAAGGAACAGGATAGGCTGAAGAACTGTGGTCACTTCTCAGAGGTTCTTTGTCATAATGCCGTGTGACCAGGTTACTCAGAAGCAAAGATACATTGAAACAATACAGGCCTATCTGTTCCTCAAGCTGATCTCTATCCCATGTCCTTGACTACACACCTAGACCAGCTGCGGGGAGTGAAAGATGAACCCTCCTTTCTCAGAAGCATAGCATTGGCACTAAAGAAAAGTCCCTACTATTGTTAAGCATATTAACTGTTAACTATTAATATTAAACAAATCAGGTAAATATGTGATTTTTCTCTCACACTGTAACGGTCGTCGTGGTGGATGGACCAAGGCGCAGTGGGTTGAGTGCTCATGTTCACTTTATTAGAACACTTAAGAACAAAACAAGAAAAACAAAACGAACGACAAACAGTCGTGCAGGCAACACACAGCTATGCAATGAACAACCTCCCACAAAACCCCATGAAAAACAAACTCCTAATTATAGGACCCTCAATCAGAGGCAACGATAACCAGCTGCCTCCAATTGAAGGTCCAACCCCAATTACCTAAACATAGAACTACAACAAACTAGACAGAACCTAGAAATAACCTAACATAGACCTAACATAAACTGTACCTAGACTAACAAAACCCCGAACCACATAAACCAAACACCCCTCTACCTAAACACATAGCCCAAACCACATAAAACAAATACCCCCTGCCACGTCCTGACCAAACTACAATAACAAATAACCCCTATACTGGTCAGGACGTGACACACTGGATGTTTTTTGTTTGTATAAACCATTGTAGGTAGCAACCATTAACTCTAGAAACTGTCGTGTGTGAAAACCTCAGGAGGCCGTCCGTTTCTGAGATAACTGGAACCGGCGCACCCGGCACTGATGATCATACCACGCTCAGTGGCTCAGGTCACTCGTTTTGCCCATTATAACGTTCAATTGAACAGTAACTGAATGCCTCAATGCCTGTCTGCCTGCTTTATATAGCAAGCCACGGCCACATGACTCACTGTCTGTAGGAGCAATCCTTTTTCATGAACGGGGGGGGGGGGGGCTTGTACCTAATAAACTGTACCTAAAAACATTTATTCCTGTCTCTGACATTGCTCATTCTGATATTTCTTAATTTCCTGTATTACGTGTGTATTGTTTTGTATTGCTAGATATTACTACACTGTTGGAGCTAGAAACACAAGCATTTCTCTGCACCTGTGATAACATCTGCAAATATGTGTATTGTGACCAATAAACTTCGATTTGGGATTTGATTTGATGACCTTTGGGCCAGAACAATGTGATGATTTTTCCCTTTCCACCTGTGTCTCCCTAGTGGTCAGTATGTGTCTCCCTAGTGGTCAGTATGTGTCTCCCTAGTGGTCAGTATGTGTCTCCCTAGTGGTCAGTATGTGTCTCCCTAGTGGTCAGTATGTGTCTCCCTAGTGGTCACTATGTCCCTGTATCTTCCTAGTGGTCAGTATGTGTCTCCCTAGTGGTCAGTATGTGTCTTCCTAGTGGTCACTATGTGTCTCCCTAGTGGTCACTATGTCCCTGTATCTCCCTAGTGGTCAGTATGTCCCTGTCATTTCGTATTTTATCAGTAAACACACCTTTTCTCCTTTCCCCCATTTCTCTCCTTTCTTCCTCCCTCCCCTTCCTATGTCCCTCCCTCCCGCCAGCTCTGTCGTCACTCACAGGGGTGAGTGTGTACATGGCCTACTCTGCTGCAGTCTTCCAGGAGGCTCTGTGTCTGGCTGAGCAGATGGGGGTCAATATGGAGGGGGTCCAGATCCTGTTTGGCTGGTCCCTGGTCCTGGCCTGGATCTCTAGTGGAACGGAGCTATTCACCTCCGCCGGCTTCCTGCTGGTCTGCAGAACCATCACTACACAGAGACAGGATCTGAAATTATGAGACAGGGAGGGGGAGAGAGAGGGAGGGGGGAGAGAGCAGTAGAGAGAGAGAGGGAGGAGGAAAGAGAGAGCGGGAGAGAGAGGGGGAGAGAGAGGGAGGAGGAGAGAGAGGTAGGGGGATGGAGGGAGAAAAAAATACAACATGTTTTCATGAATTTTTACAATATAGCCAATTTTAACTTTGCAGCTGGCCTATCTAAGGGAAAAATCACTCAGTTCTGCCTCCAGGACAAGACTCATGACAATAAACATCGACCTGCATCCTTGATGCATTTCAACTCTGTCCTCTCTCGTCTTGACATATCCATTTGATTGGTTAAGACACAAGGTGTACCTGGAGAGAAGGCGTGCTCATGTAACCGGGAAAAGATCACACAGTTAAAGGGGACAATCTGTGATTGCTACATCCATCTTCTAGAAACTTTCAGTGGTGGTGTGAATGCATTGTTGATGTTTGAACTGCAGATTGCCCCTTTAAGTGTACTTGTATGGAGGAGAGATGTCTTGATGTAGCCAGGAAGGAAATACACGTCCCTGCACCGCCTTACGTGGCTCCTAGTCAAATTCCACATCACCTACAAGAAAACTACACCTCACAGCATCATCCTTCCTCCGCTGCTTGGTCCGTTGTTGGTGGGTAATTCTGTAATGGCCGTCGTCAGAATTAGACCAAGGTGCAGCAGAGGATGTGTTCATCATTAGAATTTTAATTAAAAAAACAAGAGAAGACTACAAAAATGAACAAAAACGACAGCAAACAGTTCTGTTAGGAGAATACTCAAAACAGAAACAATTACCCACAAAACCCAAAGGAAAAACATGCTCCTTATGTGTGACTCCCAATCAGCAACAACGAGCTTCAGCTGTGCCTGATTGGGAGCCACACACGGCCCAAAACAAAGAAATACAAAAACATAGAGAAAGGAACATAGAACGCCCACCCAATGTAACACCCTGGCCTAACCAAAATAAATAACAAAAACCACCTCTCTATGGCCAGGGCGTTACAGAAAGATACCACGAGCAGGTCAGACCAGACCTCTTAATTATATATTTTGTCATGAAATGTGCTCGCGCGTCACTTTCGGATAGGGACCTGAACGCACGAACAAAACGGAGCTATTTCAATATAACTATGGATTATTTCGAACCAAAACAACATTTGTTGTTGAAATAGAAGTCCTGGGAGTGCATTCTGACGAAGAACAGCAAAGGTAATCCAATTTTTCTTATAGTAAATCTGAGTTTGGTGAGGGCCAAACTTGGTGGGTGTCAAATTAGCTAGCCGTAATGGCCGGGCTATCTACTCAGAATATTGCAAAATGTGCTTTCGCAGAAAAGCTATTTTAAAATCTGACACCGCGATTGCATAAAGGAGTTCTGTATCTATAATTCTTAAAATAATTGTTATGTATTTTGTGAACGTTAATTGTGAGTAATTAAGTAAATTCACCGGAAGTTTGCGGTGTGTATGCTAGTTGCTAGTTCTGAACATCACATGCTAATGTAAAAAACTGTTTTTTGATATAAATATGAACTTGATTGAACAAAACATGCATGTATTATATAACATAATGTCCTATGAGTGTCATCTGATTAAGATCATCAAAGGTTAGTGCTGCATTTAGCTGTGTTTTTGGTTTTTGTGACATATATGCTTGCTTGAAAAATGGCTGTGTGGTTATTTCTGGCTATGTACTCTCCTAACATAATCTAATGTTTTGCTTTCGCTGTAAAGCCTTTTTGAAATCGGACAATGTGGTTAGATTAACGAGTCTTATTTTTCAAACGGTGTAAAATAGTCCTATGTTTGAGAACTTTGAATTATGACATTTTGTGGTTTTAAATTTGTCGCTCTGATGTGTCACTGGCTGTTGAATAGTGCGGGACGATTTCGTCCCACCTACCCTAGAGAGGTTAAATGTTTGATATTGAAACTGTTTGTTAGGAGTTTAAATGTAATTTTAGCTTCCAAATGAGAGAATTGGTTTTCATAAGGAAAGAGCCCTGACCAATCAGTGGCCCGCCCCTGTGAAGAGACAGGGGTTATAAACGATGAAACACACCCTGCTCCCCTCGCCACTATATAAGTCAGTGACAAAATGTAATCAGTCAGTTCCGGGTACGTGAGGTCTGCAGCCTCTGTGTTAAAAGGACACACATGTCAAGTACAGAACTAAGCCAACCTCGGCGTGAGCTTTGGTTGCGAATGGTATGAACCTTGAACTCTTATTCACTACAGAAGTGATACTTCCTAGCCGCTGAGTTAGCAGCGGCCGCTGTAAACGTAGGCTAGGAAAGGACGGACGACGGATCCAATCTAACACACAACGAAGATACTACAAGGTATCCATTTTACCACCAGTGACATTCTTCCGATGACAGGAAGATCTCTGTTGGCCAACACAGCCAGCATCTATGACCAACCTACCGAAGCGCAGCTCAGAGTAAATATTTATTGCATTTTCCTTTTCCAAATGGGCGGTAATTTAGAATGCATACGATAATGTATTTACGATGGCATAGCTGCTTTTTCTTGTTACTCAGTCTTCCCGCTCTTTCATTCAAGCCCAACCCCTTTCTTTGTGTAACAAGCCGCCATGCCGATTTAGCCCACTAGAGCACATTCTCCTATCATTTCCTTGTAACCATATCTGTTTGTTTTGCATTTCTGTGAATTACTTAGATTAGTAAATAAATTATTTTAAGACAATTGATGTATGGATGACTCATAGTGAAGACTGGGTTCGTGCAGATAACCAACAATTTACGACGTTTGGAATGAGATTGACGTGAGGTAAATAACACATCATTAATGAGGAGACAAATCGATCAGATATTATAGTATCTGAAAGTTATATTGGGAAAATTGTAACTTTGCAATTGTAATGGAAATTATATGATTAAAGGTTTGACTAAATGATTTCACTCAGAAACCATATAACCTGTTGAAATGTATTCGAAATTATAAGGCTATAATAATGGGTAAAAAACTATATTCCAATACTGTGTGTGAGTAAGACACTGTTACTATTTCAAAATGAACAGGGCATAGTTGATAAGATTACCTTGTGAGAGGAACAGGAACAGGGCCTCCCTAAGTTAGGGAGGGGAACAACTGCCCGAAAACGGCTAGGCTGGCAAAAGATAAGGAGACAGGTGGTCTGGGTACTGTGGAAAAATGCAGCCGCCTAAAGCGGGGTGGAGTTCTCTACTGATGTCAGTTTATTTGTGTGTGGCAATATAAAAGGCTGTGTGCATTGTATGAATTTGAGAGCTCTCATAAATAAACGTTTTGACCATTGTAGGCTGGTTCTCCGTCTGCTTCATTCAACCGGAATCTTACACACTCTGGGGGCAGACTGAGTAGTTTAATTGAAGATCGGTTTAAGAACATTGATAACTTAATTCACATAACAGTAATCTGAATATTTTCCTTGGTGCCCCGACCTTATAGTTAATTACAGTTACACGATTAATCAGTTTAATCGCGTAATAATAATTACAGAGAGTTATTTGATAAACGTGTCTTCCGTTTTAATGATGCCAAAGACACGACAACAGTCGCTACAGTCCCATTAGTTTTCTTTGCAGCCTCGTTTGAATGTCGCGGTTGGGCACATTTGTACGGAATGGGGTGAGTTTACGTTAGTTCACTTTATGTTAGAAATTAATCTGTTTTTGTTCCCGGGGGGGAAGGGGAAGGCACCTTGGCAGTGCTTAGGCAAGAGGCCTGCGGGCATACATAACCCGTAGTATTTACTATCTATGCACACTAGGTAAGACCTGGGCGGACCACCCCCTGTATTTTGGTTAGCGCGCCAGGTGGTGTTAAGTTTAGATAAGTAGTGGGTAGGCAGCTAAGGTAGGAGAGGGGGCTCTTTAACTTTAACTTTCTTTGGTTCCGTCCAGACCCTTTTCCCCACATTACCATGTTAAGGAAATATATATATTTGTTTATATTCTCCGCCTCTGTCATCCCTACCCGCACGTACAATCACATACCTCTTTCACTCCACGGGGAGTTGAGTGTAGCAGAGTGTTGCGTTCCCTCCGCCAAGAGGCGTTCCGTAACACCAACAAAAAGGGGTCACAACTCCTGCAGCTCTGTCGCACGCTGGGTAGGTACATAGTCAATGGTAGGCTTCAAGGGGACTCCTATGGGAGGTACACCTATAGCTCATCTCTTGGCAGTGGTACTGTAGACTACTTTATCACTGACCTCAACCCAGAGTCTCTCAGAGCGTTCACAGTCAGCCCACTGACACCCCTATCAGACCACAGCAAAATCACAGTCTATTTGAACAGAGCAATACTTAATCATGAGGCATCAAAGCCAAAGGAACTGAGTAATATTAAGAAATGCTATAGACGGAAGGAAAGTAGTGTAGAAACCTACCAAAAAAAACTATTAGGCAACAACAAATTCAATCCCTTTTAGACAACTTCCTGGACAAAACGTTCCACTGTAATAGTGAAGGTGTAAACTTGGCAGTAGAAAATCTTAACAGTATATTTCACCTCTCAGCTTCCCTATCAAATCTAAAAAACTCAAATAGAAAACCAAAGAAAATGAACAACAATGACAAATGGCTTGTTCTAAGAAAGAAAGAAATTGAGAAACCTGTCCAACCAAAAACATAGAGACCCGTAAAACCTGAGTCTACACATTCACTATGGTGAATCACTAAAACAATACAGAAATACACTACAGAAAAGAAGGAACAGCACGTCAGAAATCAGATCAATGTAATTGAAGAATCCATAGACTAACCACTTCTGGGAAAATTGGAAAACACTAAACAAACAACACGAAAAATAATCTATCCAAAATGGAGATGTATGGGTAAACCACTTCTCCAATCTTTTTGGCTCTATAACAAAGAACAAACAGCAAAAACATACATGATCAAATACAAATCTTAAAATCAACTACGAAAGACTACCAGAACACACTGGATTCTCCAATTACCTTGAACAAACTACAGGACAAAATAAAAACCCTTTAACCCAAAAAGGCCTGTGGTGTTGATGGTATTCTCAATGAAATGATCAAATATACAGACAACAAATTCCAATTGGCTATACTAAAACTCTTATACTAAACTGTTCATCGTTAGCTCTGGCATCCTCCCCAGTATTTGGAACCAAGGACTGATCAACCCAATCCACAAAAGTGGAGACAAATTTGACCACAATAACTACCGTGGGATATACGTCAACAGCAACCTTGGGAAAATCCTCTGCATTATCATTAACAGCGGACTTGTACATTTCCTCAGTGAAAACAATGTACTGAGCAAATGTCAAATTGGCTTTTTACCAAATTACCATACAACAGACCACGTATTCACCCTGCACACCCTAAATGACAAACAAACAAACCAAAGCAATGGCAAAGTCTTCTCATGCTTTCTTGATTTCAAAAAAGCCTTCAACTCAATTTTGCATGAGGGTCTGCTATACAAATTGATGGAAAGTGGTGTTAGCGGGAAAACATACGACATTATAAAATCCATGTACACAAACAACAAGTGTGCGGTTAAAATAAGCAAAAACACAAATTTCTTCCCACAGGGCCGTGGGGTGAGACAAGGATGCAGCTTAAGCCCCACCCTCCTCAACATATATATCAACGAATTGGAATGGGCACTAGAAAAGTCTGCAGCACCCGGCCTCACCCTACTAGAATCTGAAGTCAAATGTCTACTGTTGTCATTGTCGTGTGTGTAGGTGGCAGGGAAGTCAGGCGCAGGAGAAACCAACTTGGTATAACTGGAGTAGTTTAATTATTATAATACAAACTCCAAAAACCAATGTACATAAAAATAAACATGGGTAAACATACCCGTCGCGCACCTATACAAAATTCACAAACACATAACCACAAACAATCTCCGACAAGGACATGAGGGGAAACAGAGGGTTAAATACACAGCATGTAATTCATGGGATTGGAACCAGGTGTGTAGGAAGACAAGACAAAACCAATGGAAAATGAGAAATGGATCAATGATGGCTAGAAGACCGGTGACGTCGACCGCCGAGCACCACCCGAACAAAGAGGGGCATCGACTTCGGCAGAAGTCGTGACAACTGTTTGCTGATGATCGGGTGCTTCTGTCACCAACCAACTAGGGCCTACAGCAGCACCTAGATCTTCTGCACAGATACTGTCAGACCTGGGCCCTGACAGTAAATCTCAGTAAGACCAAAATAATGCTGTTCCAAAAAAAGGTCCAGTGACCAGGACCACAAATACAAATTCCATCTAGACACCGTTGCCCTAGAACACACAAAAAACTATACATACCTCTGCCTAAACATAAGCGCCAAAGGTAACTTCCACAAAGCTGTGAACGATCTGAGAGACAAGGCAAGAAGGGCATTCTATGCCATCAAAAGTAACATAAAATTCTACATGCCAATTAGGATCTGGCTAAAAATCCTTGAATCAGTTATAGAACCCATTGCCCTTTATGGTTGTTAGGTCTGGGGTCCGCTCACCAGCCAAGAATTCACAAAATGGGACAAACACCAAATTGAGACTCTACATGCAGAATTCTGCAAAAATATCCTCCGTATACAACGTTAAACACCAAATAATGCATGCAGAGCAGAATTAGGCCGATACCCACTAATGATCAAAATCCAGAAAAGAGACGTTAAATTCTACAACCACCTAAAAGGAAGCGATTCCCAAACCTTCCATAACAAAGCCATCACCTAGAGAGAGATGAACCTGGAGAAGAGTCCCATAAGCAAGCTGGTCCTGGGGCTCTGTTCACAAACACAAACAAACCCCACAGAGCCCCAGGACAGCAACACAATTAGAACCAACCAAATCATGAGAAAACAAAAAGATAATTACTTGACACATTGGAAAGAATTAACAAAAAACAGAGCAAACTCGAATGCTATTTGGCCCTAAACAGAGAGTACACGGTGGCAGAATACCTTACCACTGTGACTGACCCAAACTTAAGGGAAGCTTTGACTATGTACGACTCAGTGAGCATAGCCTTGCTATTGAGAAAAGCCGCAGTAGGCAGACCTAGCTCTAAAGAGAAGACAGGCTATGTGCACACTTCCCACAAAATGAGGTGGAAACTGAGCTGCACTTCCTAACCTCCTGCCCAATGTATGACCATGTTAGAGACACATATTTCCCTCAGATCACACAGATCCACAAATAATTTGAAAACAAACCCAACAGTGTGCCATCACAGCAGTAATTACATTAGTGCCACCAGACAGCAGTCTAAAAATGGCAGCATTGCGACACCGTGTATAGCTTAGTGAAATGTTAGACTGACGACCAAATAGTTGGACCACTATACATTTATCCATTAGCTAAAGCAAAGCTATACAGTACAAACCCTGGCACCACAGATAGCCTATCATATTCAATTTGCTTGCAGCCGCATAGACACGTCGCAATTTCAACACTATGGACAGTGATCGATAGCCTATAGGACTACTTTGTAAGTGGCTGTCTGGCTGATGCATTAGATTTCAGAGGGGGACTCCGACCTTGCTGTGGTCCAGAGAAAGTGCCGTGCGCCACTGATCACAGGTCAGAGGTTAGAAGTTGTTGAGGAGCAGAACATGGAACAGAGTTATTCGTTTTCGCCGTAGATGATTGGCTTTCAAAGAGAGACACTTTGATCAGCCCAGCAGGAACATGCACAGTTAGCTAATAATGGTCCAATCGTCTCAAAGGTGGAGAGGTGGATAGTGGAAGGAGACCAGGAGAACACAAGGTAGTAATAGAAGATATAAATAGGATTTCAACAAGACAGCCTCCCTCCACCAAGAGCATTGTTTTGTCCCAGCTATATAACAGGTTAAACAACAAGAGAATCTCCCTCTACCAAGAACATGGTTTTATCCCAGCTATATAACAGGTTAAACAACAAGAGAATCTCCCTCTACCAAGAGCATGGTTTTGTCCCAGCTATATAACAGGTTAAACAACAAGAGAATCTCCCTCCACCAAGAGCATGGTTTTGTCCCAGCTATATAACACTGTGGGTTAAACTGATAGTGCTTCTAAATGGTAGAAATCGGCCAACTCCTGCCTGTCACATACCTATAGTGATTAGTGTAATGTGCTGTTATAGGGTTTTGATCCACCACATAAAGTTAATTGAACCACCACACTGTAATGTAATCAGCTGTATTAAAAGGATGTGGTGCAGCAACCGAAGGTCAGGGTCTTACTTAATTTCTACACTTTGTCTTCATTTTAACAGTTTGGTCATTTAGCAGATGCTCTCATCCAGAGAGACTTAGTCAGGGTATTCACCTTAAGGTAGCTCCCTCATCTAGAGAGACTTAGTCAGGGTATTCACCCTAAGGTAGCTCCCTCATCCAGAGTGACTTAGTCAGGGTATTCACCTTAAGGTAGCTCCCTCATCCAGAGTGACTTAGTCAGGGTATTCACCTTAAGGTAGCTCCATCATCCAGAGTGACTTAGTCAGGGTATTCACCTTAAGGTAGCGCCCTCATCCAGAGAGACTTAGTCAGGGTATTCACCTTAACCTGTTTGGGATAGGGGGCAGTATTTTCACGGCCCGATAAAAAACGTACCCGATTTAATCTGGTTAGTACTCCTGCCCAGAAACTAGAATATGCATGTAATTAGTAGATTTGGATAGAAAACACTCTAAAGTTTCTAATGGTGTCTGTGAGTATAACAGAACTCATATGGCAGGCCAAAACCTGAGAAGATTCCATACAGGAAGTGCCCTGTCTGACAATTTGTTCTCCTTCTAGGGCATCTCTATCAAAAATACAGCATCTCTGCTGTAACGTGACATTTTCTAAGGCTTCCATTGGCTCTAGGAAGGCGCCTGAAAGCGGAATGACGTCTGCAGTCTCTGGGTGAAAAAAAGCAGGAGTTTTTGTGAGTGGTCAGGCAGGGAACAATGACAATGGAGATGCGCGTCCACGAGACGACTCCATGTTTTTCTTTCAGTCTATGAATGAATATAACATCGCCCGGTTGGAATATTATTGCTATTTTACGAGAAAAATAGCATAAAAATTGATTTTAAACAGTGTTTGACATGCTTCGAAGTACGGTAATGGAATATTTAGCATTTTTTTGTCACGAAATGCGCCCGCGCGTCACCCTTCGGATACTGACCTGAACGCACGAACAAAACGGAGCTATTTGGATATAACTATGGATTATTTCGAACCAAAACAACATTTGTTGTTGAAGTAAAAGTCCTGGGAGTGCATTCTGACGAAGAACAGCAAAGGTAATCCAATTTTTCTTATAGTAAATCTGAGTTTGGTGAGGGCCTAACTTGGTGGGTGTCAAATTAGCTAGCCGTGATGGCCGGGCTATGTACTCAGAATATTGCAAAATGTGCTTTCACTGAAAAGCTATTTTAAAATCTGACACCGTGATTGCATAAAGGAGTTCTGTATCTATAATTCTTAAAATAATTGTTATGTTTTTTGTCAACGTTTATCGTGAGTAATTTGGTAAATTCACCGGAAGTTTGCGGTGGGTATGCTAGTTCTGAACAAAACATGCTAATGTAAAAAGCTGGTTTTTGATATAAATATGAACTTGATTGAACAAAACATGCATGTATTGTATAACATAATGTCCTAGGAGTGTCATCTGATGAAGATCATCAAAGGTTAGTGCTGCATTTAGCTGTGGTTTTGGTTTATGTGACATATATGCTTGCTTTGAAAATGGCTGTGTGATTATTTTTGGGAGGGTACTCTCCTGACATAATCTAATGTTTTACATTTACATTTACGTCATTTAGCAGACGCTCTTATCCAGAGCGACTTACAGTAGTGAATGCATACATTTCATAATTTTTTTTTCTCCATACTGGTCCCCCATGGGAATCGAACCCACAACCCTGGTGTTGCAAACACCATGCTCTACCAACTGAGCCACACGGGCTTTCGCTGTAAAGCCGCTAGCGGAACGTCTGTCCCTAACAGGTTTTAAGGTAGCGCCCTCATCCAGAGAGACTTATTCAGGGTATGGTAGCGACACAAGACAAACACATAATGGTATTAACTAAAACCAAAGATCATCTATTATATTGACTAGATAGTCGAGTGACCACTCTAACAATGGAAATACATCTCCTCAATGATTGAAGGCAGGCGAGATCAGGTGGGACCATTTTAGCCAATGAGAGGGCAGGTTCGCGTGTGAACAACAGGCACAACTAAGTTGTTTTTCTCAAAGTTGCCGGAATGCCACGTGCATCCACTTATATCAGTACATTTGTAACAGCCCCAACATTACAAATCAGCTACTCGCTGTTTATGTCTATGCACAGTCACTTCACCCCTACCTACATGTACAAATGACCTCGACTAACCTGTAAGCCCGCACATTGACTCCGTACCGGTACCCCCTGTATATAGCCTCGTTATTGTTATTTTATTGTGTTACTTTTTATAATTTTTTACTTTAGCTTATTTGGTAAACATTTTCTTAACTTTTTCTTGAACTGCGCTGTTGGTTAAGAGCTTGTAAGTAAGCATTTCATGGTAAGGTCTACACTTGTATTCGGCACATTTGACAAATAAAGTTTGATTTGATGTGATAAGCCTCACGTAATGTGACACTGTCTCATAGACCTCCATACAAAAAAGGGCTTATCTCACGTGGACAGATTTTGGGGTGGAGTAAATCCTCTTGCTTCGCCTCTTTCTGCCTGGTAAACTTTTCTCAGCAGTTATCAGCTAAATCTTTGCTAGCATGAGAAGACAAGTGTCGGTATTAGTGCAAGAAAATGAAGGACAACGGTAAGGTGTTCAGGTACATTATTTATTCCCCCTGACAAGTGATGAGTTTCACTACATAGACAAAAATCTCCACCTTGCCCAGTGATAGGCTAGCTGAAATGTTTTCCACATTTCTTAAGTAGGCAGCTGTTTCTGTAGCTTGAGGCAGCTTGATGTACAGTACACCCTTAGACTAGTGTCCTGTCTATCTCCTGTTTCTGTAGTGAGACAGCTTGATGTACAGGACACCCCCTGGACAGGACACTAGTCTATCTCCTGTTTCTGTAGTGAGGCAGCTTGATGTACAGGACACCCCCTGGACAGGACACTAGTCTATCTCCTGTTTCTGTAGTGAGGCAGCTTGATGTACAGGACACCCCCTGGACAGGACCCTAGCTTATCTCAGAGCTTTACTCCCAATCTACTGTATCTCCTTGATTCTAAGTGTCAAGCAGAGAGGAATCAGGTCCCATTTTTACAGTCTGTGGTATGACTCGACAGGGGACCGAACACCGACCTTCCAATGTCAGGGTGGACACGCTAACCCCAAGGCCACTTTGAAAAGTAAATATTTGAAAAATAAACACTTACCTCTGGGTAGGGGTTAGGAGCTAGGGTTTAAGGCGTAGGGACTAGGGACTAGGGGTTGATGCGGGTTTGGCTCCATGAGATGTTCTTATGTTCTTATCTGCAGATGCAGCCTAACCCTAACGGAAAAAAAAGCTTCTGGGAATGAAATGTAGAATGAATTTAGATTAAAAACATACTGCAGCAAGATATTAATTAATAGTGTTGTATTGATTGAATCAAATATACAAGCAGCTGTTTAAACTAATGCCCCCTGGTTCTACCCTGCTTGATCTGTCATGTTATTCTGGTTGATTTGTCTGGTTGATCTGTCCTGTTATATATTATACTGGGTCTGGTTGATCTGTCCTGTTATATATTATACAGGGTCTGTATCTGATCTGTCCTGTTATATATTATACAGGGTCTGTATCTGATCTGTCCTGTTATATATTATACAGGGTCTGGTTGATCTGTCCTGTTATATATTATACAGGGTCTGGTTGATCTGTCCTGTTATATATTATACAGGGTCTGTATCTGATCTGTCCTGTTATATATTATACAGGGTCTGGTTGATCTGTCCTGTTATATATTATACAGGGTCTGTATCTGATCTGTCATGTTATATATTATACAGGGTCTGTATCTGATCTGTCATGTTATATATTATACAGGGTCTGTATCTGATCTGTCCTGTTATATATTATACAGGGTCTGGTTGATCTGTCCTGTTATATATTATACAGGGTCTGGTCTGATCTGTCCTGTTATATATTATACAGGGTCTGGTTGATCTGTCCTGTTATATATTATACAGGGTATGTATCTGATCTGTCCTGTTATATTTTATACAGGGTCTGGTTGATCTGTCCTGTTATATATTATACAAGGTCTGTATCTGATCTGTCCTGTTAAATATTACACAGGGCCTGTATCTGATCATGATCCTCCCTGTTTATCACCAGTGAAGTTCTGAACAGCTGAATGTATGTATCTTAGAAATAGTTTTCACACCCAAACTTCATACGTCCAAACTCAAATGTGCTGATCAAAAATAACATGTTCGCTGTAGTAGAACGTTTATTTTGATTGCCAATGTTCTGCATTTAACCGAGTGCAATCAGGTAGCCTGCTTTCAGATGTGTCCATGTAAATATGATCATTAGGGAAATTGTTATTTTTGCAAAGGATGTAAAGTTTTTAAACAAACTATTATGTTAATCGCCTTATTGTGTGCATATAACCGCACTCAATGAGAAAAAAAGTAGTTGGCTTGAGCATAAATTCAGCCGCTACTCAGCAGGTCTGGTCTGGCTAATAGCCTACACAAATGAGCTGCAATATTCGAGGTAGATTTAATTAAATACAATTAAATCCAACTTGAGACTCCCCTTGTCTCCTGAAGTCCTCCTGAAGAGGATTGTCAGTGTCCTTGTTCTGATCTGAACTGTGCATTGTGCTCTCTAGCTTTGCTACATCTCACTATCCCTGTCTCTTTCTCTCTTCATCTCTCTCTCCATCTCTCTCTCTCTCTAGGTATCCCCCTTTCCCTTTCCTCTCTCTCTCTCTCCCAGTCACTCTCAACCCCCGCCCTCTCTTTCTCTCTCTCTCTCTCCATCTCTCTCTCTCTAGGTATCCCCCTTTCCCTTTCCTCTGTCTCTCTCTCTCTCTCCCAGTCACTCTCAACCCCCGCCCTCTCTTTCTCTCTCTCTCTCTCTCTCTCTCTATCTCTCCCCATCTCTCTCTCTCTAGGTATCCCCCTTTCCCTTTCCTCTCTCTCTCTCTCTCCCAGTCACTCTCAACCCCCGCCCTCTCTTTCTCTCTCTCTCTCCATCTCTCTCTCTCTAGGTATCCCCCTTTCCCTTTCCTCTCTCTCTCTCTCCCAGTCACTCTCAACCCCCGCCCTCTCTCTCTCTCTCTCTCTCTCCATCTCTCTCTCTCTAGGTATCCCCCTTTCCCTTTCCTCTGTCTCTCTCTCTCTCTCCCAGTCACTCTCAACCCCCGCCCTCTCTTTCTCTCTCTCTCTCTCTCTCTCTCTCTCTATCTCTCCCCATCTCTCTCTCTCTAGGTATCCCCCTTTCCCTTTCCTCTCTCTCTCTCTCTCCCAGTCACTCTCAACCCCCGCCCTCTCTTTCTCTCTCTCTCTCCATCTCTCTCTCTCTAGGTATCCCCCTTTCCCTTTCCTCTCTCTCTCTCTCCCAGTCACTCTCAACCCCCGCCCTTTCTCTCTCCATCTCTTTCTCTCTTCATCTCTCTCTCTAGGTATCCCCCTTTCATCTCTTTCTCTTTCTCCCCCACTGACACTCTCAACCCCTCTCTCTCCCCTCTCTCTCTGTCACACTATTGCTCTCTCTCTGTCTTTCCCCCTCTCTGCTTTTCTCTCTCCATCTTTCTCATTAACACACGTTTATTGTTCTCCACCAGCACAAAGCTGTTTCACCTTTGACACATCTGTGTAATTACTCTATTCACAACTAGGTTGAGGGCAGATGACTGCCGCTATTGAGACACCCACACAACCACGAGGGTTATTGACAAGCTGCTACAGAGACACCCACACAACCACGAGGGTTATTGACAAGCTGCTATTGAGACACCCACACAACCACGAGGGTTATTGACAAGCTGCTATAGACACTCACACAACCACGAGGGTTATTGACAAGCTGCTACTGAGACACCCACACAACCACGAGGGTTATTGACAAGCTGCTATTGAGACACCCACACAACCACGAGGGTTATTGACAAGCTGCTACAGAGACACCCACACAACCACGAGGGTTATTGACAAGCTGCTACAGAGACACCCACACAACCACGAGTGTTATTGACAAGCTGATGATGAGTTATAGAAAGAAAAAAGCTGTTTATTAAAGACTAGTTGGTAACGAACTAACATATTATGTTGAAGAAAGACTGTATTGACGTGGCCCGACTATATTCAGAAAAATGTCTCAAAGTTTTGACTTTAAAATCATAAGAAATCAGATTATCTGATTTTTAAAGGTAAAACTGATTCTAGATCAGCATTCCTACTCTGGGACACTATATGAATCCAGGCACATCTAGCATCAGTTGTGACTTATAGATCATCATGAATAATAAGATTGCATCGACAGATCCTAGACCAGCATTATACTAAAATGTTTTGTGGATAGGGGCCCAGGTCTCTGACAAGCTTACTCATCACTTATCTACCTCAGTTACACTTGTTACACACATCTCCAGGATGAGATCGCTCTCACAGAGGTGAGAATGTCTTTAAAAGAGAACATCCAGATATGGTATTCATCATGACATGAGTGGTCTGAGAATGCTGGAACAGCAGCACTCACTGAAATAGTCAATGTTTCATTTGTTGCCGTAAGAACATTACAACATAAAGATGATTTCAGTGAGTGGAGGTTATTTCACAGTTCATAAGCCTTTTAAACCCTGCACCAAAAAATACTTTGGATTATAGACTTCTGAGTCAAGCTATTATTTTACTGGATGGACTGAGGAAGCTCTCACAGTGGTGTGCTAATGGTTGCATCCCAAACAGCACCCTAGTCAAAAGTAGTGCACTGTATAGGGACCAAGGTGCTAAAAATAGGGACAAGGGTGCCATTCAGGGCACAAACAATGTCTGTTTTCAAAAATAACATTTACATCCATCATGAATGTTCTGAGAAAGCTCTCACAGAGGAGTGGTAATGTTGGTATCCCAAGTGGCACCCTATTCCCTATATAGTGCACTACTTTTGACCAGAGCTCTATGACACCCTATTCCCTATGTAATGCACTACCTTAGACCAAGGCCCTATGGCACCCTATTCCCTATATATAGTGTACTACTTTAGACCAGAGCCCTATGGCACCCTATTCCCTATATAGTGCACTACTTTTGACCAGAGCCCTATGGCACCCTATTCCCTATATAGTGCATTACTTTTGACCAGAGCCCTATGGTACCCCATTCCCTACATAATGCACTACTTCGACCAGAGCCAATAGGTATTGCACTAGGGACTAAAGGGGCCATTTGGGAGATAGCCAATGTCTGTTTTCAAAAAGAACATCTTGGAGGCATCCAACATGAGCGTCTTGAGACATACCGCTCTGACAGAGGAGTGATAATATCTCTCAAAGAGAACATCCATATTTGGTATTCATCTAGACAGATATTCAGTACTTAGTCGTCCCCACGTCTCCCCTATAAAAGAACTGAAAGAACGTCCACGTGTTATTACAGATAATCAATAACAAACATGTACTGCAGTTGTTTGCTTTTGTTCAAGGGAGAGTGCTTAGAGACAGCTCTCACAGCAGGGAGGTAATGTATGTGTTTGAAAAGCTGAAAGTTATTACACCCGGCTGCGTTGGAAACAACAGCCCCAGCTAGCAACACCTCAGAGTTTAGAGTTTTTCTCCACGCGGCTGACACACAGTTCATACTTAATAAGGCCCGAGGGGGGTGTGGTATATGGCCAATATACCGCGGCTAAGAGCTGTTCTTAGGCACAATGCAACGTAAATCGAAAAACTTAAATCTACGTAATCCACCAAAAGTAATTATTTATCATGAGAGGGCCATAAACAATAACTAGTAATGCTGCATACTGTTTGAAAGGTTAAAATCTCAGCTTTCTATAATAAAAAAAAAATTGCTGAGGAGTAGTCACTTTTGAGGACACAAGCTCAAGTACACAGTACAAATGTACAAATGTTCACAGATCGATTTATAAGCTAAAATGTTGGTCAGAACTGGTACCAGAACCACATACATCCAAGAGGATTTATAGTCCTACTCCAGTCTCTTTTTCAGCTCATTTATCACCTGATTTACTTAACAGAATGTACATCTCAGTAGGTGGTCCGGTGTCCTCTGACATGACACAAGTGGTGGGGGTGGGGGGGGGGGTATGTTCCTCAGGCAAGGGGAGGCCGATGACAGATCTCACCATCAGACCAACACCACAACGTTTTCAATTGTGTCAACAAAAAAATAAATATTTTGCTTAAAAAAAACAAAAAACACTTAAAAGAAAAATCCACCCAAAACCACTGATTCCTTTAAATTACAGTGTTAAATAACACAAATATGTGAGAACAATAGTTTTTGTGAAAAAATGTTTCATTTTCAAATCAAACTTTGTCACATTTGCCGAATTCAACAAGTGTAGAACTTACCGTGAAATGCTTACTTACAAGCCCAAAAGTGCAGTTAACCAACAGTGCAGCTCAAGAAGAGTTAAGAAAATATTTACCAAATAGACTAAAGTAAAAAATGATACAAAGTAACACAATAAAATAACAATAACAAGGCTATAAACAGGGTCAATGTGCTGGGGTACAGGTTAGTTAGGTAATTTTTACATGTAGGTAGGGGTGAAGAGACTATGCATAGATAATAAACAGCGAGTAGCAGCAGTGTACAAATCAAATGAAGGGGGGGGGGGGGGGGGGTCAATGTAAATAGTCTGGTGGCCATTTGATTAATTGTTCAGCAGTCTTATGGCTTGGGGGTAGAAGCTGTTAACCAGCAGGGCTAGCCATCTATCCAACATACCCAGTCCTAACCAACAGGGCTAGCCATCTATCAAACATACCCAGTCCTAACCAACAGGCATAGCCATCTATCCAACATACCCAGTCCTAACCAACAGGGCTAGCCATCTATCAAAAATACCCAGTCCTAACCAACAGGGCTAGCCATCTATCAAACATACCCAGTCCTAACCAAAAGGGCTAGCCATCTATCAAAAATACCCAGTTCTAACCAACAGGGCTAGCCATCTATCAAAAATACCCAGTTCTAACCAACAGGGCTAGCCTTCTATCAAACATACCCAGTCCTAACCTGCAGGGCTAGCCAGCTATCCAACATACCCAGTCCTAACCAACAGGCATAGCCATCTATCCAACATACCCAGTCCTAACCAACAGGGCTAGCCATCTATCAAACATACCCAGTCCTAACCAACAGGCATAGCCATCTATCCAACATACCCAGTCCTAACCAACAGGGCTAGCCATCTATCAAACATACCCAGTCCTAACCAAAAGGGCTAGCCATCTATCAAAAAATACCCAGTTCTAACCAACAGGGCTAGCCATCTATCCAACATACCCAGTCCTAACCAACAGGCATAGCCATCTATCCAACATACCCAGTCCTAACCAACAGGGTTAGCCATCTATCCAACATACCCAGTCCTAACCAACAGGGCTAGCCATCTATCCAACATACCCAGTCCTAACCAACAGGGCTAGCCATCTATCCAACATACCCAGTCCTAACCAACAGGCATAGCCATCTATCCAACATACCCAGTCCTAACCAACAGGGCTAGCCATCTATCAAACATACCCAGTCCTAACCAACAGGGCTAGCCATCTATCCAACATACCCAGTCCTAACCAACAGGGCTAGCCATCTATCCAACATACCCAGTCCTAACCAACAGGGCTAGCCATCTATCAAACATACCCAGTCCTAACCAACAGGGCTAGCCAGCTATCCAACATACCCAGTCCTAACCAACAGGCATAGCCATCTATCCAACATACCCAGTCCTAACCAACAGGGCTAGCCATCTATCCAACATACCCAGTCCTAACCAACAGGGCTAGCCATCTATCCAACATACCCAGTCCTAACCAACAGGGCTAGCCATCTATCCAACATACCCAGTCCTAACCAACAGGCATAGCCATCTATCCAACATACCCAGTCCTAACCAACAGGGCTAGCCATCTATCAAACATACCCAGTCCTAACCAACAGGGCTAGCCATCTATCCAACATACCCAGTCCTAACCAACAGGGCTAGCCATCTATCCAACATACCCAGTCCTAAACAACAGGGCTAGCCATCTATCAAACATACCCAGTCCTAACCAACAGGGCTAGCCAGCTATCCAACATACCCAGTCCTAACCAACAGGCATAGCGATCTATCCAACATACCCAGTCCTAACCAACAGGGCTAGCCATCTATCCAACATACCCAGTCCTAACCAACAGGGCTAGCCATCTATCCAACATACCCAGTCCTAACCAACAGGGCTAGCCATCTATCCAACATACCCAGTCCTAACCAACAGGCATAGCCATCTATCCAACATACCCAGTCCTAACCAACAGGGCTAGCCATCTATCAAACATACCCAGTCCTAACCAACAGGGCTAGCCATCTATCCAACATACCCAGTCCTAACCAACAGGGCTAGCCATCTATCCAACATACCCAGTCCTAACCAACAGGGCTAGCCATCTATCAAACATACCCAGTCCTAACTAACAGGGCTAGCCATCTATCAAACATACCCAGTGTTAACTAACAGGGCTAGCCATCTATCAAACATACCCAGTCCTAACCAACAGGGCTAGCCATCTCTCAAACATACCCAGTCCTAACCAGCAGGGCTAGCCATCTATCCAACATACCCAGTGTTAACTAACAGGGCTAGCCATCTATCCAACATACCCAGTGTTAACCAACAGGGCTAGCCATCTATCCAACATATCCAGTCCTAATCAGAGAACAGCCATCTATCCAACATACCCAGTGTTACCCAGTGTTAACCAGCGTGCTTCTACAGCATTGTCTCAGCTAATGAGCTGTTTCAGAACACTACATATATAGCTACACAGCTCTATGCCGTCGTCTGACATCCACCCACCCACACACAAATAAAACATCTCTGCCATACTGTGACATTCACACACTGGTTGCACTACAATAATCTCTCCTTTCCCCCAAAGTGTACACTTGTTCAATTCCCTACATGGATTTGATAGGAAATGACTTGTATATGGAAAATCCATCCATGCTTTAAACTTGTGGGGCAAAGTGAACATGTGTGCACTTCCTCCAGTGTATAGATCAGTACTTTCCCTGTCAGCATCTTCTGTAAAAACTGTTCACCACTAGAACCACTTCCAGAAGGCCTCACATGTGTGGCTAGTGTTGGGAGTTCACAGAACAAGTTACAAAGTGGCTTAACCAACAGTAGGGTTGTAGACACTGATCAACCTTTTGCTGTTATTTGGTAGTTTTTATTGATTGCATTTTTTCTTTTCACAATTATTTTTGATTATTTTTAATCCCAGCTAGGGACTTTTTATTATTTAATAGATTTTTTAATGTGAAATGTTTGATGCAAAATGTTTTTTCTTTTTATCTATCTGCCCCAGGGACTACAGATGAAAACCAGCCATCTGGTTAAATCTAGCACATTTACAGAGTTAAATAAATAAATGTGTCTGAAGATGACATATTGTTTCAGGAAGGTAAAAGGTTAAAGCAGTAACATCACTATGTTGTTGTACTGAGACAGTCTCACGGTGATGAGGAACACAGCAGTAGAGAGGAGAGGGTCAGTAACATCACTATGTTGTTATACTGAGACAGTCTCACGGTGATGAGGAACACAGCAGTAGAGAGGAGAGGGTCAGTAACATCACTATGTTGTTATACTGAGAGTCTAATGGTGATGAGGAACACAGCAGTAGAGAGGAGAGGGTCAGTAACATCACTATGTTGTTATACTGAGACAGTCTCATGGTGATGAGGAACACAGCAGTAGAGAGGAGAGGGTCAGTAACATCACTATGTTGTTATACTGAGACAGTCTCATGGTGATGAGGAACACAGCAGTAGAGAGGAGAGGGTCAGTAACATCACTATGTTGTTATACTGAGACAGTCTCATGGTGATGAGGAACACAGCAGTAGAGAGGAGAGGGTCAGTAACATCACTATGTTGTTATACTGAGACAGTCTCATGGTGATGAGGAACACAGCAGTAGAGAGGAGAGGGTCAGTAACATCACTATGTTGTTATACTGAGACAGTCTCATGGTGATGAGGAACACAGCAGTAGAGAGGAGAGGGTCAGTAACATCACTATGTTGTTATACTGAGACAGTCTCATGGTGATGAGGAACACAGCAGTAGAGAGGAGAGGGTCAGTAACATCACTATGTTGTTATACTGAGACAGTCTCATGGTGATGAGGAACACAGCAGTAGAGAGGAGAGGGTCAGTAACATCACTATGTTGTTATACTGAGACAGTCTCATGGTGATGAGGAACACAGCAGTAGAGAGGAGAGGGTCAGTAACATCACTATGTTGTTATACTGAGACAGTCTCACGGTGATGAGGAACACAGCAGTAGAGAGGAGAGGGTCAGTAACATCACTATGTTGTTATACTGAGACAGTCTCACGGTGATGAGGAACACAGCAGTAGAGAGGAGAGGGTCAGTAACATCACTATGTTGTTATACTGAGACAGTCTCACGGTGATGAGGAACACAGCAGTAGAGAGGAGAGGGTCAGTAACATCACTATGTTGTTATACTGAGACAGTCTCATGGTGATGAGGAACACAGCAGTAGAGAGGAGAGGGTCAGTAACATCACTATGTTGTTATACTGAGACAGTCTCATGGTGATGAGGAACACAGCAGTAGAGAGGAGAGGGTCAGTAACATCACTATGTTGTTATACTGAGACAGTCTCACGGTGATGAGGAACACAGCAGTAGAGAGGAGAGGGTCAGTAACATCACTATGTTGTTATACTGAGACAGTCTCATGGTGATGAGGAACACAGCAGTAGAGAGGAGAGGGTCAGTAACATCACTATGTTGTTATACTGAGACAGTCTCATGGTGATGAGGAACACAGCAGTAGAGAGGAGAGGGTCAGTAACATCACTATGTTGTTATACTGAGACAGTCTCATGGTGATGAGGAACACAGCAGTAGAGAGGAGAGGGTCAGTAACATCACTATGTTGTTATACTGAGACAGTCTCATGGTGATGAGGAACACAGCAGTAGAGAGGAGAGGGTCAGTAACATCACTATGTTGTTATACTGAGACAGTCTCATGGTGATGAGGAACACAGCAGTAGAGAGGAGAGGGTCAGTAACATCACTATGTTGTTATACTGAGACAGTCTCATGGTGATGAGGAACACAGCAGTAGAGAGGAGAGGGTCAGTAACATCACTATGTTGTTATACTGAGACAGTCTCATGGTGATGAGGAACACAGCAGTAGAGAGGAGAGGGTCAGTAACATCACTATGTTGTTATACTGAGACAGTCTCACGGTGATGAGGAACACAGCAGTAGAGAGGAGAGGGTCAGTAACATCACTATGTTGTTATACTGAGACAGTCTCACGGTGATGAGGAACACAGCAGTAGAGAGGAGAGGGTCAGTAACATCACTATGTTGTTATACTGAGACAGTCTCATGGTGATGAGGAACACAGCAGTAGAGAGGAGAGGGTCAGTAACATCACTATGTTGTTATACTGAGACAGTCTCATGGTGATGAGGAACACAGCAGTAGAGAGGAGAGGGTCAGTAACATCACTATGTTGTTATACTGAGACAGTCTCACGGTGATGAGGAACACAGCAGTAGAGAGGAGAGGGTCAGTAACATCACTATGTTGTTATACTGAGACAGTCTCACGGTGATGAGGAACACAGCAGTAGAGAGGAGGCCTACTGCCCTGTTGGACAACAGACAGATATCAACATGACTTTCAGTGGACCAATAATCTGTCCTTCTTCCTGAAGTTTGCATTTTTCACTACTTCCCAAATGTAAAAGCATTGGATTGACACCATTGGATGGTAGAGGGAGTTGGGCTACAGAGAGTTGACACCATTGGATCGGTAGAGGGAGTTGGGCTACAGAGAGTTGACACCATTGGATCGGTAGAGGGAGTTGGGCTACAGAGAGTTGACACCATTGGATGGTAGAGGGAGTTGGGCTACAGAGAGTTGACACCATTGGATCGGTAGAGGGAGTTGGGCTACAGAGAGTTGACACCATTGGATCGGTAGAGGGAGTTGGGCTACAGAGAGTTGACACCATTGGATGGTAGAGGGAGTTGGGCTACAGAGAGTTGACACCATTGGATCGGTAGAGGGAGTTGGGCTACAGAGAGTTGACACCATTGGATCGGTAGAGGGAGTTGGGCTACAGAGAGTTGACACCATTGGATCGGTAGAGGGAGTTGGGCTACAGAGAGTTGACACCATTGGATCGGTAGAGGGAGTTGCGCTACAGAGAGTTGACACCATTGGATCGGTAGAGGGAGTTGGGCTACAGAGAGTTGACACCATTGGATCGGTAGAGGGAGTTGCGCTACAGAGAGTTGACACCATTGGATCGGTAGAGGGAGTTGGGCTACAGAGAATTGTTTTAAGATGGTCAAATGATTTGGAATTTTAGGGGCCCTTTAGGTGTAGTCCATAACAGACTAAAAGCTTGACCCATCAGGACAGACCTGCCTCACCTGTACCCATCAGGACAGACAGGCCTCACCTGTACCCATCAGGACAGACCAGCCTCACCTCTACCCGTCAGGACAGACCTGCCTCACCTCTACCCGTCAGGACAGACCTGCCTCACCTCTACCCGTCAGGACAGACCTGCCTCACCTCTACCCGTCAGGAGAGACCTGCCTCACCTCTACCCGTCAGGAGAGACCTGCCTCACCTCTACACATCAGGACAGACAGGCCTCACCTGTACCCATCAGGACAGACCAGCCTCACCTCTACCCGTCAGGACAGACCTGCCTCACCTCTACCCGTCAGGAGAGACCTGCCTCACCTGTACCCATCAGGACAGACAGGCCTCACCTCTACCCATCAGGACAGACCTGCCTCACCTGTACCCATCAGGAGAGACCAGCCTCACCTGTACCCATCAGGAGAGACCAGCCTCACCTCTACCCGTCAGGACAGACCTGCCTCACCTCTACCCGTCAGGACAGACCTGCCTCACCTCTACCCGTCAGGAGAGACCTGCCTCACCTGTACCCATCAGGACAGACCTGCCTCACCTGTACCCAGCTGTGTGTTCATGAAGAGTGATCAGTCCATAATGCAGCCAATTCAAGTCAGAGATACATTCCTACAGAGCAAAAGTAAAACATTTAATGTGACATTTCTCTCCATAATAAAAGTATTTCCGACTTCCTTAGACCTAAACAAACACAGACAGTATTTCATTATGATCAATATACCATTTACATTTTACATTTAAGTCATTTAGCAGACGCTCTTATCCAGAGCGACTTACAAATTGGACCAGAGACCACAAGGGGTTGGTGGTAACTTCACAGAGGAGGATGGGCTCGTGGTCAAGGCTGAAGCAGAATCCGTGGCATGGTTTCCATGTGTGTGATTCCATCCGCTCTGTTCTGGCCATTATTATGAGCCGTCATCCCCTCATCAGTCTCCTGTGTGAGAGGCTGAAGGCTTTACTGTGTGTTGAAGCCTAACAGGAGAGACGACTCACCTGTAGCCAGCCGTCTGTCCATGAAGCCTGAGAGCTCTATGCTGCAGCTGCTATAGGGGTGACGTAGTGTATAAAGGACCCAGCAGGAGAGGAGGAGCTGTTGACTGGAGGACACAATGAAATATCCTGGAATCTGCTCTGCTCTAACGACAGTCACACTGCCTGGCTCAATAATGAGGAAACTGACATACCTGTCCCATCAGCCCACTCCAACAGACTGGCCAGCCGGCACTCTGTCCTTCTACAGAGTCTCCTCTCACACACTGACCCACCTGCACACATTCACTGAGCCCCTCTATCCAGGGTTTTGGTGCATGTCTCCTCAGTGTCCCTGTGTGAGGTAGAACAGCCCCCCGTTTTCTGGAGGTCCTTTATTTAACTAGGCAAGTCAGTTATGAACAAATTCTTATTTACAATGAAGGTGAACCCCGGCCAAACCCTAACCCGGATGACGCTGGGCCAATTGTGCCCCGCCCTATGGGACTCCCAATCACGGCCGGGTTGTGATACAGCCTGGAATGGAACCAGGGTATGTAGTGACACCTCTAGCACTGAGATGCAGGGTCTTAGACCACTGTGATACAGCCTGGAATGGAACCAGGGTCTGTAGTGACACCTCTAGCACTGAGATGCAGGGTCTTAGACCACTGTGATACAGCCTGGAATGGAACCAGGGTCTGTAGTGGCACCTCTAGTACTGAGATGCAGGGTCTTAGACCACTGTGATACAGCCTGGAATGGAACCAGGGTCTGTAGTGACTCCTCTAACACTGAGATGCAGGGCCTTAGACCGCTGTGATACAGCCTGGGATGGAACCAGGGTCTGTAGTGACACCTCTAGCACTGAGATGCAGGGTCTTAGACCACTGTGATACAGCTTGGAATGGAACCAGGGTCTGTAGTGACACCTCTAACACTGAGATGCAGGGCCTTAGACCACTGTGATACAGCCTGGAATGGAACCAGGGTCTGTAGTGACTCCTCTAACACTGAGATGCAGGGTCTTAGACCACTGTGATACAGCCTGGAATGGAACCAGGGTCTGTAGTGACTCCTCTAGTACTGAGATGCAGGGCCTTAGACCACTGTGATACAGCCTGGAATGCAACCAGGGTCTGTAGTGACTCCTCTAGCACTGAGATGCAGGGTCTTAGACCACTGTGATACAGCCTGGAATGGAACCAGGGTCTGTAGTGACTCCTCTAGTACTGAGATGCAGGGTCTTAGACTGCTGTGATACAGCCTGGAATGGAACCAGGGTCTGTAGTGACTCCTCTAACACTGAGATGCAGGGCCTTAGACCACTGCACCTCTCGGAAGTTGCAAACAAATGCATGGATAGGTTTTATATCAGCAAATCACATCATATGATATACAGGAACAACTGAGTATTCAGACACTCCGGTTCAAACACAGCAACACAGCATCTTTAACCATGTGTCACGTTATCCACAGTGATTCAGAGCATTAGAATTAGGAGATCACGTACTGGACCACACCAATCAGAGTATTACATTTAGGAGATCACGTACTGGACCACACCAATCAGAGCATTAGATTTAGGAGGTCACATACTGGACCACACCAATCAGAGCATTAGAGCATTACTGAAGGCCCCTCGCCCGACGTCTAGAGTCCATAATGGCTCGTACTGTATACGCCGGGGCCCCCTCAATGTCCAGAGGGGGCGGAGGAACCTCCCGCACCTCAGACTGCTGGAGCGGACCAGCCACCACCGGCCTGAGGAGAGACACATTGTTAAAGGAATTTTATATCTTGATGATAATAATCAATAATCAATTCGCCTTGACTAATGCCCAAGGTTTGTAAGACAATGGGTTATAATAATTAGGCAAGGACTCAGCTTTCTGCAAAAGGTATCTGTAGCTTTATTCAGAGAACGTTCTGAGGTCAGGATAACAAAACAGTCATTATATAGTTCTTGCTTACTTACACACATGCATTTACACACAATCCGTTGGTGACCTGCATCCCCCATAAACTTCTCACACTGTTTATCACTATCCAGAGCTCAGCCAGTTCTTTTCCCTCAAGGTTCAAGAACTCTTTGAAGCTTTCACTCCCTTGACCATCTGCCCCTCTATCTCTCTATACTAATTGCATATACACATTTCTTTCCCCCTCCAGTGGTTCCTGGACTTTCCAGAACTAATCAGACTAATCGATCCCTACATTGATCATTACATTGATTATTCATTAAACCTGCTGTATGACTAATAATTCATCATGGTTTATTGATTCATTTACATTTATTAGATAATTCTCTTATCAATTCCACCCTTAAATGATTCAATAATTCACCATGATATGATCAGATGCTATCTGAGAACCCTACTAATCACATGCTATATGTAAATACATCACACGCTATATGGAAATACATCACACGCTATATGGAAATACATCACACGCTATATGGAAATACGTCACACGCTATATGGAAATTCATCACATGCTATATGGAAATTAATTGTGATACAAGGATTAAACAAGTCCAATACATGAATATTCCTCCTATACCCATCAATGACAGTCCTAGGCCTATTTCCAATTATGACACTTCGATTCAGGATTTTCATCATAATTTTCATTAAAGGAACAGTCTATCAAAACGTTGAAAATTCAATCAAACATTGAAAATTTTTTCATCAAACATTGGCTCCTCGTTATTGAAAGAGACGGAGCCATCTTCCTGGCCTGGAGGCCCGCATTCGCCATCCCACTGATCGGAGCTCGGAATCGGTCCATATCTCACCATCTGCTGCGTCATCGATCTCTCTAGAGTCCTGGTGATTAAACCTCTCACACATGGGACGAGACAACATCCACACAACACAAACACACTCATACAGGTGAAAGCAGCCCATAATACAGTTCTTACAACACTTTTCCATTTCCCAAACATGGGATGTGTTATCAGGAATGTACGTGCAGCAATGAACCTAATCATTCTACCTACACTGCCCTCTTCTGCCAGTAACATATCGAGAGTCAGTCTATTTTACCAGGTCATGAGGGAGGTGGTGGATAATTGGTCAGAGAACCTCTTTACTGCATCCCCGTTTTCATTCATGACTCTCTGTTGATTATAAAAAAATGTAATTAATCCAATCCACATTTCTATTTATTGTCAACCACCAAAATAATGTAGTGTTAAAGCCTTCACATATTTGATTCATAGCTTTGTATTCATCTGGAACTTCCCTGAAGATGCCAATAGCATCCATCTAGACAAAGCTACTCCCATCCTGGTCAAAACTCCTCCTGTCCCTACTTTAGTCTCCTATAACTGGCCTCTGATGACTAACTCGAACTGGTTGGACCAATAACCCCAGGGCGCAAGTTTCTAACCACCCTTTGTGGTAATTTCTGTCGTATGCGTCCTTTACTGGTACTAGCCCACCCTTCATCAGTTATAGGTGCTGTGAGGTTAAGAATGTTCTATTCATCTCTCAAACCTAAGTCAGTCACATTAATGATTACTTTCAGCCATTAAAATCATCTTAGTTCTCGGTGCCATTCTTGTATCTATAACACTGGTGCTCATCAGGAATTTAGGTGAACCGGGGTGGGTTGGCTGAGTACAATCTGGCCAACCCCAATTCCTGTAAAGTTGTCTGCTTCCCCAGGAAATTGTTTAATGTTTACCTTAAATTCTACATCTTGATCTTCTTTGATTCCTTATTCTGTATGTCACTCATCAGTGTATTATATAGTTTATCTTCTACTTCTTCTCAATGACAACGGTATCCTATGATTAGTACCGGAAGGTGGTGGATCTGAATGTATCAGAAAGGTTACCAAAACTATGATGCAGCTTAGAGTCTCTACTCTTCCCAAAAACCGCCAACCCTCTCCTGCCCTTAGTCTCTCTGCTAGGTACCACCCCATACTCACACCTCTAGGAGCACACACAGTGATGAACGGTCGGGATAGGAAATCTTCGTTAAGGAGGTAACCCCCGGACCCTGTTGGTATCGGTTCTTCTCCTAACTCTGTGTGTGATCAGCAGGGTTCATATGTGTACATATCTCCTTGCAGTGGGTAACGTGGACCCAAGTGACTCTTTCAGCTTTTCTAATGGCAAAGGCAGTGGTTTAACAGAACCTGGTATGGGCCTTCCCAACGGTGTTGCTTCCAGTTTTTTCTCCTCAGGGACTGGATCCACACCCAGTCTCCTGGTTGGATTGAGTGAATCACCTTCTCCTGTAATTCACCTGTTGGACACAAAATCTTGGACATACGGGTTTGGTTAACGAACAGTCTTCTCATGTGCTCTGCTAGTATTTCTTCAACTTCTATGTCTACCTGTTCTGGCATCTCTAACTCTGTCATTCTATAGGCTCTACCTGATTAGCTAAACTGTCATCCATCATTTAAAGAGATGGCTCCTAGTAAACCAACTCTAGGGATAATATCTTGACTTAATATTCTCGCTACCATAATCATGTCCACCAAGTAAGTTGGGAACGCTTCTACCCATTTGCTATACTTATCTATTCTTGTTAAACACCCCTTCTTCCCCTCAATTCGGAATAGTTCAATAAGTCCAATTCCAAATGTTGGAATGGATCTTCTTACAAATTTTTATTTTTTTATTTAATTAATTATCCTCTAGGCCATCACTCTTTCCTAACTACTCTACTATACTTCCCTCCCCTTGATACATTGCTTAGCCTATGTATCAATATTGCTGCGTATCCATACAATCTCTTTGGTAAGATCAGTAAATTATTCTTATGTCAGAACTTCTCTTGGAGGATGCCCCATTTCATTTTCCACATGTCCAATTCTCCCTGGGGCCTTCATCCTCGGCTATTCTGTAACAATTCTCTGTCAAGTGTTTTATCTTCTTTAAGATTTATCTATGCTGCTTTGTATGGTTTTAAATGTCTATGTGCTTGTCTGTGTAAATAGTAACTTTTCTCTCCTTTCTTATTTCACCGGTTCTAGTCAATGCTACTATTTCGGCCTACTGTGCAGAATAGTGTCTGGGCAATGGTTCAGTGTCTAACACCTGAAACCAACTACGCCCTTTTAGTTAGGGTAACAATTACTTTCAACAAAATGATACTAATCTTCTCCTAGCGAATTTACCAGACATAAACTTAAAATCAAAACTAAAATACATGCCTGCCAATGGAGCCGATAGTCTCTCCATGAATTAATATCCTAGAGCTTAGTGAACCAAATTCTCTTCCTATCTACTCCTGCTGGCCCCCCTCCTTTCTTCCTGCTACTCCCCAACCCTCAAGGTTTCAGCAGTGCAGGGGAGGATCTCTCTGTCTGCCCTTCTATCTGTCTCCAGCTTTTTCTCATAATATGGTTGTTTCCAAATATTGACTAAATGTCTCATTGTCTCCTTGGTTGCACTCCTGAACTTTAGAAAAATCAACCTGTCTAGATATTGCATATCTACTTAAATTTATCTCGATACCCTCAATAATCCTGGTTCACCTACAGATGTCATGTATCCCTGTCCTGTTGACATAAGTCTACCATTATTAAACTTATTCACAACAAAATATAGTAATACTAGTATATCAATTCCACAGCCTTGTTGTGTTAAATCTCTTATACTGAATTCAACAACAGCTGACTTCCTAAGGAAAAATAAACTTATCTAGATAATGTAAAAAATACCCCTGCTACTGGTCAAAATATTTTCAAATCACATAATCAGATCAAAATGACTATCTGACTAAAATGACTATGACAATCTGATTACTGCACCAAGAAAAATTATTTTACCCTTATTGTTCTAGGAAAATAGACTTAAGGAAGCCTACCCTTAGTCTAAGGCTTTGCCCTTTTAGTTCTATCATTGGTTCAATTTATCAATTGTGTCTAAGAACTTTAACTCCATCATAATTATCAGTTCTACTCGCTGTTAATCTTTATGTGTATGCTATTTACCGTTATTAACCTAGAATTTGGAGAATAATTATTTGCATGCTTCCTGACATATTGTTTATCTCTCACCCTTATACGACTATAAGTTCTTCTTATTTTCCTGTCGTTCCCTGTGACTCTTGACTTTATCAATATATCTTTCACATTAATTTATACAACTCTGGACCCAATACTAGAATTTTAGAAATATTATTCGCATGCTTCCTGACATATTGTTTATATCTCACACCTATACGACTATAAGTTCTTCTTATTTTCCTGTCGTTCCCTGTGTCTCTTGACTTTATCAATATATCCTCTATGTGTAACAACACCTATTAATTTCCTTAATTATCAATATAGAGATGTTCTGCTAGAATGATTGATCCCCCACACCGATCCTGATATACAAACACCGCAACCGTTTTATTTTTAGGTTTTACTGCCTGTTTTTCTTCTCACGATTGTTGACTGGATTCTCCTCACATGCAATCACTCATCCCAGCATAATCACTCTATCTCTCTCGAAACTTTATCTATAGAGGGGACTCTTGATCGGACATTAGGTCGCATACTCATGCAACTATAAACTCTTTTCCAGGGGTCGTAAAGCCCTAGTTAATAACCTATTTATCTGTTGCTTCATGTAACTTGACACCAATATCTGTTTCTCACTCCGCCATATTAGGTCTCACTTCACCCATAGATATCAGACCCAAAGCCGTATTTAGGTACCGACTATCCCCCTATGGACTCTTAACCCTTTTACGTTATCAGGTTCTCACCATAAGACTTAGTTTAGTTTTATGCAGTGGCCACAGTTGCCCAGGGTCGATTCCGGACCCTGTCTCTCTTTCGAATTCGTATCTTTCTGAATTTACAACTAATTACTAACTTCCATTCGCGCAGAATACTTGATTCCCTTTAAAAACGATTTTTCTCCACGCGAACTTCTGAAGCCAGGTCACCAGCTATAACATTCATCGATTTCAGCGTCTAACACCCAGAGTACATTAAAAACCTCTACATCAATGAGATTTTTTGAATTTACAACTGATTCCTGTCTTCTATTCGCGCAGAATACTTGATTCCCTTTAAAACCGATTTTTCTCCACACGAACTTCTGAGCCCCGGTCACCAGCTATAACATTCATCAATCTCAGCGTAGAGTACCTTTCATTCACAACAATCGCTTTTGCCTTACACTCTCAACAATCGTTTTTGTCTTTCACTCACAACAATCGTTTTTGTCTTTTCATTCACAACAATCGTTTTCTCATCAAATGCCAACACCCAATTGTGTCCCTTATTCCATCATGCAATGCAGCCATACAGGTGTATTTCCCATTTCAACATCCGACATATAGGTGTATTTCATACAATGCAGACACACAGGTGTATCACTCATTTCACTATGCAGCTTTCACTCTCTTGACCATCTGCCCCTCTATCTCTCTATACTAATTGCATACACACATTTCTTTCCCTCTCCAGTGGTTCCTGGACTTTCCGGAACTAATCAGACTAATCGATCCCTACATTGATCATAACATTGATTATTCATTAAACCTGCTGTATGACTAATAATTCATCATGGTTTATTGATTCATTTACATTTATTAGATAATTCTCTTATCACACATGGAACGAGGGGTTTATATGATAATCAGGGGGGAGTTGTAACCTATAACAAACCTCGTTCAATCTCCTCAGGACTTTGAATGGCCCCACAAACCGCGGACCCAGCTTCCGGCAGGGCAGGTGAAGGGGCAGGTTTCGCGTTACCACTCCACTATGTCTCCCTGTCATGACTTTTGCGCCATCAGTACAGATGCCAACACATCTTGACCAAAAAAGCCCATTAGATGTCACAAAGCTGTCCTGTACTTTAAAAATATCCTCTCCTGTTGTCCTGGTTTCCAGTGGTTTGCAGAAGAGGATGTCTTCCTTAATTGACCTCCCATAAACGTAACGGACATATACCAGGAGCTGTGCCAGGCCTGCCACGTCTGACTCATCCAGCTGTAACGCATAGAATTCACTGGCTTGTATGCGAAGCAGTAATTGTTTCAAAACATTTCCTGCCATGTCACTGATGCATCGTGAAACAGTGTTGTTTGATGAAGTCATTGTCTGTATAGTTTTTTGGGCCTTTTCTCCCAGCATTGTCCCAGCCATATCCACCGCAGCAGGAAGAATTAAGTCCTCCACAATAGTATGGGGCTTGTCTGTCCTAGCTTGGTAGCTCACCATATAAGTGTAAGGTTCTGCTTTTCTTTTCTTAGTCAACCTTGTGTTCTTTTTCTTTGTGTTCTGGAACGTAGCCCTGTTTCTTTGTGTTCTGGAACATAGCCCTGTTTCTTTGTGTTCTGGAACGTAGCCCTGTCTTTCATTTTTGTTCATTGATTTCACCTGTGTTTGTTTCTCACCTGGTCTCATCAGTTCCATATTTAGTTCAGTTCTTTCTGTTTATATGGTTGTGAGGTATTGTTTGTTTTTGACTGCCTACCTGTGTTTGACTATTGACTTGCCTGTGATCACGACACCTGCCTTCTGCGAAGGCTTAATAAACATCTGCCGCGCTCTGTGTATGAATCTACAACTTTTTATCCCTGAGTATTCATTACAATAAGACACTTCTAGCCCCTTCTTATTAATGGTATCTGTTGCTTTTATACATGTCTTATTACTCGAAAGTCGTCATAATTCTCGCTCAAAAAACTCCTGTGGCTTACTTTTCAAATTGGCATGTTTTGTTTCTAAATGACTGCACAAGAGTGAAGGTTTCATCGAGTTGTGAGATGGTACTTTTGCACATATAACATATAACACACTGTGGCTGAGGAAAAGCACTACTCCCAGTATAACTGAACCCCAAATCAATGTAGTTCTCATCATATTTGCGCCTCTTCGATGGTCCAATGTCTCTGTCTGTTACTCGGTGCTTTCCTGGGTAAGGGGGCAGTAGCTCTTCGGCTGCATAAGATTCACAACGGTCAGTGTCCATGCTAGCTGGTCTAACATTGGATGTGCTCGTGGAAGCAGAACAACTTGTCGTTGACAGGTGCAGGTGTAGTACTGCTGGTAGTAGCAGTACTACCAGTAGAGCTGGTATTTGTCTCTATGGACGTGGACCTTACTTTTTTTAACCATTTATACATTTTCGAGCAAACGGAATGAGCAGCAGCTACGTTTGGCTACCTACAGACTGTTAGTGGAATTCCCGCGAGAGAGTAAGGGTTAATGTGATTGGATGTTAATTATTTGACTAGGCTACCTGTTTTTGACATTGTGTTGTTATTTTGCTGAACACTAGATGGTTTAATGTTATTTTGGGCAGTTAAATGAGGATACTGCTACGCGTACCCCAGTTTGGGAATACCTGATCTAAATGAATAAAGTTGTTTCTCAATGAAAAACCTGATATAGTCTTGTGCCAGGTGTCATATCCCTCCTAAATAGCCCGGGCTAATGTTCCTATCCACTCAGTAAGGCCAGCAGGCTAATGTTCCTATCCACTCAGTAAGGCCAGCAGGCTAATGTTCCTATCCACCCAGTAAGGCCAACAGGCTAATGTTCCTATCCACCCAGTAAGGCCAACAGGCTAATGTTCCTATCCACCCAGTAAGGCCAGCAGGCTAGTCTTTTTATTTAATGTTTTATTGGTATTGGTAACTGTTATGAAAGTTGTATTGTCAATTTTGTTTTGTATTTAAATGACACTTTAAATGTGTACATGACACTGCAACAAAATGTCCCCATGGGGACAATAAAGTCAGTGATACTGTATCTGACAGAAGTTCTTAACATTCTAAAAAGGACATAGAGTCAATGTAATAATTCTGTAATATAAAGTAACATAACTAATGTCAAATATACTGCAGGGTTCTCCAACTCCGGGGTCCTGGAGAACTATGGTATCAACCTAGTCTAGAATCTCCTAATCCAGTTCATCTCCTGCGTCTGGTTCCTCTCAAGGTTTCGTCTTTTACTCTCAAATAGAGGGAGGGCCTCCTTGTAACTGACACCTGCTATTTGGGTTGAGTGGGGTCCAGCCTGGGCCTGTATTCATAAAGCTTCTCAGAGTAGGAGAGCTGATCTAGGATCAGTTTAGCCTTTTAGATCAAAGCAAGCATTTCCTATTGGATACGTTCAGGTAGTCCCTCCCTGTTTCAGTTAGTTTTCTTCCATTTGGTGCCTTATGATATACCCTGGTCTTAGACCCTGGTCTGCTCCTTTGTCAAAGTTTACAGAAAGCTCTAGAACCCGTAGTCATAAAGCATCTCAGAGTAGGAGTGGTGATCTAGGATCAGGTCCTCCTCTCCATGTAATCTTATTCATTATGGTTTCCCATTACAAAACGTTTTGTTACAGTGTGCCCTAATGAACGTGGTCCTGTTCACACTATTTCTGTAGTCCCTCTGTGTGTCATTGATCCATTCCACTACTAGGTGGGGCTAGAGTATAGAGAATAACATTGATCCATTCCACCACTAGGTGGGGCTAGAGTATAGAGAATAACATTGATCCATTCCACCACTAGGTGGGGCTAGAGTATAGAGAATACCATTGATCCATTCCACCACTAGGTGGGGCTAGAGTATAGAGAATAACATTGATCCATTCCACCACTAGGTGGGGCTAGAGTATAGAGAATAACATTGATCCATTCCACCACTAGGTGGGGCTAGAGTATAGAGAATACCATTGATCCATTCCACCACTAGGTGGGGCTAGAGTATAGAGAATAACATTGATCCATTCCACCACTAGGTGGGGCTAGAGTATAGAGAATACCATTGATCCATTCCACCACTAGGTGGGGCTAGAGTATAGAGAATACCATTGATCCATTCCACCACTAGGTGGGGCTAGAGTATAGAGAATAACAGCTTTCTATCCTAATAGAGGATCAGTGAAACATCATCAACCAATACTACAAAGTAGGATCAACAAGTTAGCCAGCTTTTTACTTTGATTAACATTCAGAAATAAATGTTCAAAGCTAAATGTGTTTTTGGTTGATGAGTCAATTAAACAACGACCATTTCAAGCTTATCTTTCAAAAACAATTTAGTCATGGTTGACTAGGCTTATCCAAGCTCTGATGCTGCTGATGGTCATTAGTAGCCTGCTAACTACCTGGTACTCAGCACTCTATTGTCCCTCTAATCACTTTGACATCAATGAAAATGTTTTTGAAAAATCAAATCAAAACTTCATGAAAGCACATGAGCTCATGTTGCACAACATTTATTTAGGATATGCACAGCCAAACTCTTAACTGAGTCAATGCTGTAACATCAATCCATGAGCCAAAATGAAGGTAAAGTTATCTTGCTAATTCAGCAGGCTATGGTGTGAAATAGGATTTTTGTATTGTATTGCTTATCGTTAATGCCATCTTTGGTGTGCTTATCAATACATGAACACCTTTTTTCACACTCCTATCGATACAAAAATGTTATAATTATTATCATAATGATAATTTTATTTGTCATTCAAAACTTTTACTGTGCGTCAAATATCAAATCCATTCTGTCATTACTAAATCATGTGATATGTATTTTAAAGTTACAATATGTCATTTTTTGAGCGACCCAACCAAATTCCCATAGAAATGTGAGTTATAGATCTGTCTTTCTCATTGAAAGCCAGTCTAAAGAGCAGTAGATCTGTTCTATGTGGGCTATTGCTATGCTTTCCATTCTGAAGTTTCGTTTTTGCATATTTTACTTTCGGTTTTGTACACCAGCTGGATATACAATATTTTTGGTTATGGAAAATATATTTCACAGCAGTTTAAATGGTACAATGATTTTCTACACAATACTGCTTGTTTTGTCACAAACTGAAAGTAGGCGAACTATACGAATTTTTACAACCAGGAAAAGGCGAAACGATTTCTGCAGAGGGCATCATTGACATTTAACTATAAAAAATAAGAATAAATAAATAAAGCATTTTTTTACAAAATGTTTAAATCAGTCTTCTTCCTCAAATGAAGGAGAGGGTGCAAGAGGGAGGGAATCTGATTTTAAATGGAGTTAGCCTGCCCCGGAGCAGGTTAGTTCTGGAGGATACTTTACCTTTTAGTCAGGTAAATAGACATTAGCATGACCGTTTTTAATTTGACCTTTATTTAACTAGGCAAGTCAGTTAAGAACAGATTCTTATTTACAATGACGGCCTACTCTGGCCAAACCCTAACCCAGACGACGCTGGGCCAGTTGTGCGCCATCGTACGGGACTCCCAATCACGGTCGGTTGTGATACAGCCTTGAATCGAACCAGGGTCTGTAGTGACACCTCTAGCACTGAGATGTAGTGCCTTAGACTGCTGTGCCAATCAGGAGTTGAACTCAGAGTTGACAAAAGATAACTTGCTAACTCCTCAAACCTGATTTGTAGGATAGCCCTCAGGTGTTGAATACATGTGCCCAGGAGACAGCTACCTCACCTTAGGTCCAGGGCCAGCTCTGTCTTGACTCCTTTGGGGTGGTGAGCCCAAACAAATGATTATGTTCAGATGGTGATGGGAACAAATGTATACAACAAGGAGAACTACAGACAGGCATGCCTCAACTAAAGATTCACAATCCAAACGAAAGGCCTCAGAGACACTGAAACAAAACCAACAACCTCACGGTCCTGCAGCTGGGACACTCACTGATGATCTTAACTGGCATCACCTGATGTGCTTATCAAGCCTTGTCTCAGCACCTAGACCCAGTTGCTGCAATTAATGTAGCCTAGCCCATAGGCCTATATGTTTTGTTAAGGTTTGTACCACAGCTAAAGTGGCCAAATAACTTCTTAAAATGAAGCACATTAATCCGCTTTAAAACCGGTGCAGAGCCTAACTGGCATACATAGGCAGCATGTGAGTTTCAAGTTTGGGGAAGATAATTGTCACCATAAAAATGCACCTTTATAATAAAGCATTACATGCATAATCACATTTGCGGTCACATTTGCGAACAATGTTTTCCCGCTAATTGATTGCATTTTGGAACATTTGTGCTTACTGTCGTGTGCGCATTGCTGTGCTTAAAATGTGAAGAAACAGCCTAATAGTTAATCAACATTTTAAGCTAACCCAGCTAGCAATGAGGAATTGGCCCTCGGAAGAGGCCTTCTCGCCACAGGAGTCAGTACAGCGCGATGGGACAAGGACATCCCGGGCCGGCCAAACCCTCCCCTAACTCAGACAATTGTGCGTCACCTCAAGGGTCTCCCGGGCGCGGCCGGCACGGGTATCGAACTAGCAGTTTGCACTGCGATGCAGTGTCTTAGACCACTGCGCCACTCGGGAGGCTCAATCTACCAAGGTTTTAATGCTTATCAATTGCCTTGCACAAAGTATCAAAATACTAAAATGCTACTTAAACAGGACTCTTAAAGAATTTAATTGAAATGTTAATTGTATTTTTTGATCACAGAAACAATGAGAAAATATGGAAAAATAAATAAATAATGAAATGTTATATATAGCATATATAGCAGCCCGTGTAATAATCTGCCAGAGAGTAGCCCGAGTCCCAAGTAATACATTTGGGCCAGATAACTCACACCGGAATCGTCCCGAGCCTCAATTAATACATTTGGGCCAGATAACTCACACCGGAATCAGCCCGAGCTCAATCCCCGCATCCTAACCATGAGTAATACTCGGGCCACATGACATCGGCCGAGTCTGACTCTCAGCCGAGTGCCCCGACTCTTAGCCGGAATCGTCCCAGATCCACTGTGCTACCTGGGAAACATTCTGATCTGTGCATCAGCCTCATTGCTTTAAAAACATTTTTTTGATGCGAGTGGTTGTATTAACTTGGAATCTATCGCATCCCACAACTGTTCCAGCGTATGTTTGGAATATTTGTTTCTTGCACAAAAGGACAAGTTGACCAATAGAATAGGTCGACTTTTGTACTATGGAGGCTAGTAGATTGACATAGTGCTAGTGCTTTTTGCTGTTCCTTATGCCTACTACTCATCTGATTGGCTGACAAAAAGTAAATGTGGACAGTTCCTCTAACATCTTCAATATGCCCCTCAGAATTCAAAAAGAGGAACCTGCGCAGTTGCGTCCCAGATGTGTCTGTCTTCACTTGTAGCCCAATTATTAGCTGTGAGAAGGACACCCCCCGATCACATGACTGGCATTGGCTAACAAGAATTTAGATATCTGAGCGAGCCATGTGAGTGAGAGGTGCTTTGGAGCATGGCATTCGGGGGGAAGGGAATTATAATTGTTATATTCAGCCCATGGGCACAACGGCCACGTTTGACCACAAAAGGCATGGAATTTATAAGAGGCATTAAAGCCATACAAGGGGGATGCCACCAGGAAATTCGAGGACTGGTGAGAATATGATCAAGTGCTTGTCAAATTGTGAATGAGAGACTGATGAAGTGTGTGCAGGCTGCACAAGAAACAAATCAGAGCTCCTGCCTTTCATGGGACTTTTTTCAAATCATTATTAGAGTCACATCATGCAGACACATCTCAACAGCAACTGTTCAGAGGAGACTGTGAATCAGGCCTTCATGGTCAAATTGCTGCAAAGACACCACTACTAAAGGACACCAATAAGAAGAAGAGAATTGCTTGGGCCAAGAAACACGAGAAATGGACATTAGACCGGTCCAAATTTGAGATTTTGGGTTCCAACCGCCGTGTCTTTGTGAGACGCAGAGTAGGTGAACGGATGATCTCTGCATGTATGGTTACCACAGTGAAGCATGGAGGAGGAGGTGTGATGTGTGGGGGTGCTTTGCTGGGGACACTGTCAGTGATTTATTTAGAATTCAAGGCACACTTAACCAGCATGGCTACCACAGCATTCTGCAGCTATACGCCATCCCATCTGGTTTGCGCTTAGTGGGACTATCAAGTCAATTATTTGGTGATGTGAATATATTTAGTATATTTTAATCTAAAAAATATAACTTTTTAAATGTTTAAAAATACACAGTACCAGTCAAAAGTTTGGACACACCTATTCATTCAAGGGTTTTTCTTTATTTTTACTATTTTCTACATTGTAGAATAATAGTTGTCACGTTCGTTGTAAAGATGGGACCAAGGCGCAGCGGGAATGTGTGAACTCATATTATTTTATTGAAGGAACGTGAACACAAAACAAAATAACAAACAATGACAACGAAGACAGTCCTGTCAGGCAAAACGCTAAACACGGAAAAACTACCCACAAAAACCCATGAAAGAACACCCCTACTAAATAGGACCTTCAATTAGAGGCAATGAGGAACAGCTGCCTCCAATTGAAGGTCAACCCAATAAACAAAACATAGAAATAGAAAGACTAGAACGAACATAGAAATAACTAACATAGAACATAAACCAAAAAACCCCGAAACACATAAAACAAACACCCCCTGCCACGCCCTGACCAAACTATAATAACAAACAACCCTTTTACTGGTCAGGACGTGACAATAGTGAACACACCAGAATTATGAAATAACACATATGGATTCATGTAGTAACCAAAAAAGTATTAAACATATCAAAATATATTTTATTTTTTAGATTCTTCAAAGTAGCAACCCTTTGCCTTGATGACAGCTTTGTACAATCTTGGCATTCTCTCATCCAGCTTCACCTGGAATGCTTTTCTAACAGTCTTGAAGGAGTCTTAAAGGAGTTCCCACATATGCAGAGCACTTGTTGGCTGCTTTTTCTTCACTCTGCGGTCCAATTCATCCCAAACCATCACAATTGAGTTGAGGTCGGGTGATTTTGGAGGCCAGGTCATCTGATGCAGCACTCCATCACTCTCCTTCTTGGTCAAACAGCCTCTACACAGCCTGGAGGTGTCTTGGGTCATTGTCTTGTAGAAAAACAAATGATAGTCCTACTAATTGGAAACCAGATGGGATGGCGTATCGCTGCAGAATGCTGTGGAACCATGCTGGTTAATTAAGTGTGCCTTGAATTCTAAATAAATCACAAACAGTGTCACCAGCAAAGCACCCACACACCATCACACCCCTCCATGCTTCACTGTGGGAACTACACATGCAGAGATCATCTGTTCACCTATTCTGCATCTCACAAAGACAATGTGGTTGGAACCAAAAATCTCAAATGTGGACACATAAGACCAAAGGGCATTTTTCCACCGGTCTAATGTCCATTGGTCATGTTTCTTGGCCCAAGCAAGTCTCTTCTAATTATTGGTGTCCTTTAGTAGTGGTTTCTTTGCAGTAATTCGACAATGAAGGCCTGATTCACACAGTCTCCTCTGAACAGTTGATGTTGAGATGTGTCTGTTACTTGAACTCTGTGAAACATTTATTTGGGCTGCAATCTGAGGTGCAGTTAAATCTAATGAACTTATCCTCTGCAGCAGAGGTAACTCTGGCTCTTCCTTTCCTGTGGTGGTCCTCATGAGAGCCAGTTTCATCATTGCGCTTGATAGTTTTAACGACTGCACTTCAAGAAACTTTCAAAGTTCTTGAAATGTTCCGGATTGAATGACCTTCATGTCTTAACCTCTTGGGGCTAGGTGGGACGCTAGCGTGCCACCCGTGGTGCACTCCATCAACAGCAGGTGCATTTCAAGAGCGGCAAATTTGAATCCAAATAAATGTCAAAATTCAAATTTTTCAAAAATACAACTATTTTACACCATTTGAAAGATAAACATCTCCTTAATCTAACCACGTTTTACGATTTCAAAAAGGTTTTACGGCGAAAGCATAAATTTAGAGTATGTTAGGACAGTACATTTACAAGAGTTGTGTGTAATGTTTTGTCAAGTCAAAGACAGGGTCACCAAAACCATAAAACCAGCTAAAATGATGCACTAACCTTTTACAATCTCCATCAGATGACACTCCTAGGACATTATGTTAGACAATGCATGCATTTTTAGTTCTATCAAGTTCATATTTATATCCAAAAACAGCGTTTTACTATGGCATTGATGTTGAGGAAATCGTTTCCCTCCAATAACCGGCAGTCAAGTCAGCGTCACAAATTAAATAATTAAAATTAGAAAACATTGGTAAAATATTATATTGTCATTTAAAGAATTATAGATTTACATCTCTTGAACGCAATCAACTTGCCAGATTTAAAAATAACCTTACTGGGAAATCACACTTTGCAATAATCTGAGCACTGCGCCCAGAAAAATACGCGTTGCGATACAGACTAGACGTCATGTTGGGGAGATCTAAAATCGAAAATACTATGTAAATAATCCATTACCTTTGATTCTCTTCATCAGATGTCACTTCCAGGTATCACAGGTCCATAACGAATGTAGTTTTGTTCAAAAAAGCTCATCATTTATGTCCAAAAATCTCCGTCTCGTTAGCACATGATGTAAGCCAGCCGGACTTCTCGTCATGAACGAGGGGAAAAAATATATTTCCGTTCGTTCAAACATGTCAAACGTTGTATAGCATAAATCATTAGGGCCTTTTTTAACCAGAACATGAATAATATTCAAGGTGGACGAATGCATACTCTTTTATAACGTATTGGAACGAGGGTACCCAACATGAACTCGCGCGCCAGGTGTCTAATGGGACATCATCGTTCCATGGCTCTTGTTCGGTCAGATCTCCCTCCAGAAGACTCAAAACACTTTGTAAAGGCTGGTGACATCTAGTGGAAGCAATAGGAAGTGCCAAAATATTCCTAAGCCCCTGTGTTTTTCAATGGGATAGGTTTAAAGTCAATACAACACATCAGGTATCCACTTCCTGTCAGAAAATGTCTCAGGGTTTTGCCTGCCAAATGAGTTCTGTTATACTCACAGACACCATTCAAACAGTTTTAGAAACTTTAGAGTGTTTTCTATCCATATATAATAAGTATATGCATATTCTAGTTACTGGGTAGGATTAGTAACCAGATTAAATCGGGTACATTTTTTTTATCCAGACGTGCAAATGCTGCCCCCTAGACCCAACAGGTTAAAGTAATGATACAATGTAATTTTGTTTTTTCTTATTTGAGCTGTTCTTGTAAGAATATGGACTTGGTAATTTACCAAATAGGGTGAAAGACCAAGTCTTCTGTATAGACCAAGTCTTCTGTATACACGCCTACCTTGTCACAACACAACTGATTGACTCAAACGCATTAAGAAGGAAAGAAATTCCACCTGTTAATTGAAATACATTCCAGGTGACTACTGTTGTTGCTTAGCTGTCATCAATGGGTGGCTACTTTGAAGAATCTCAAATATAAAATATGTTTTGATTTGTTTAACACTTTTTTGGTTACTACATGATTCCATATGTGTTATTTCATAGTTTTGATGTCTTCACTATTATTCTACAATGTAGAAAATAGTAAAAATAAAGAAAAACCCTTGAATGAGTAGGTGTGTCCAATCTTTTGACTGGTACTGTATGTTTAGAGATTCTTGCCTGCAGCCACACATGCTTAACTAACCGCTCAAAATAACATCACCTCTTTGATGCTATCCCCAGGACTGTGTGTGTGTTTATGTCTAAAACCACCTCATTTCATGTAATCTCTAGGGTTACCACAGTTTCTAAATTCATATCAGATTAACTGTTAGCACTCTGCTTGAGGCATCACCCATTCAAGCTGTTAGAGAGGGGATTTAAAGGCCATGTGTCACAATAAAGGGAATCTGTGTTCATTCAAACCCAGTGAGAGAGAATGTGAGCGAGAGAGAGAGAGAGCGATAGAAGGAGGAAATGGAAATACACAACGTTCGCTGTTGGAAACACCATTGTAGACTAAATACACTCAACACTGTTGGAAACACCATGTCTGTGTTTATTGTAAAGTGGTTGTTGAATTAATCAATAGACATGACATACATTACACAGTCACATACAGTATAATGTAGCTATCTGTTTCTGGTAAAGTGATGGGCTTTCTTCACATGCTTTGATTCTTCTGATGTTGACTAAGGCCAGGATTCAACCCCATTGTGCATTGGGATGTGAAAGGCAATGTTACAGCGATGGCGGAGATCGCATTCAAGGTAAACGCTGCAGATTTTGGCTCAATTAGATATCACTTTTAAATGTCAAGCGCTCTACAACATGTACCGGATGGAATTCCGGCCTCTCTCTCTCTCTCTCTCTCTCTCTCTCTCTCTCTCTCTCTCTCTCTCTCTTTCTCACACTCTCTCTCTCTCTCTCCCCCTCTGGCTACACAGCTATTGTTTCTCTCTCTCTCTCTCTCTCTCTCTCTCTCTCTCTCTCTCTCTCTGACACACACCCACACACACACTGCACGCACACTTATGCACTTCTTCCAAAGCACAGTTACATTCTCATGCACGCTCACACACGGGCATGTACACACACTCTAGCAAACATATTGAATCTGAGGCCTGGTTCTTCAAACCATGAGATAATGTTCTGAACAGGAACACTAGTATTGACACTGAGGCCTGGTTCTTCAAACCATGAGATAATGTTCTGAACAGGAACACTAGTATTGACACTGAGGCCTGGTTCTTCAAACCATGAGATAATGTTCTGAACAGGAACACTAGTATTGACACTGAGGCCTGGTTCTTCAAACCATGAGATAATGTTCTGAACAGGAACACTAGTATTGACACTGAGGCCTGGTTCTTCAAACCATGAGATAATGTTCTGAACAGGAACACTAGTATTGACACTGAGGCCTGGTTCTTCAAACCATGAGATAATGTTCTGAACAGGAACACTAGTATTGACACTGAGGCCTGGTTCTTCAAATGGTGTTCAAAAACCCCCAATGAGGACAAGGCACGATTCATATAGTTAAAATACCTTCCTAGTGCAAATCAATAGACAGATCAACATCTTTCAGTCTCCAAATGGTCATTAGGACAAAACTCATACTAACCTCACAGCACTGTTAGTTTTCCTGGTTCCTCCATAAAGGTCCTTTATAAGTACTTTTCTACTAGTGTTTACTTACTCATCACTCGTCATACTAATCTGATATACATTTGATAGAAGCTGTATTTCGGTTCATCACTTACAGTAACTATACTATGTACGGCTGGGATTCAATCCAACACTCAAAAACAAAATGCTGGGTTAAAACATCCCAGTGCTGGGTAAATAGTGGCTAGAACACACGCTGGGGTATTTTGACCCTGACAGCTGGTGGTTGTTTTCTTTGAAGACTGGAGCTGTGAGGCTTACACAACAGGCTGAGTTCCTTAAGAGGCTTACACAACAGTCTGAGTTCCTTAAGAGGCTTACACAACAGTCTGAGTTCCTTAAGAGGCTTACACAACAGGCTGAGTTCCTTAAGAGGCTTACACAACAGGCTGAGTTCCTTAAGAGGCTTACACAACAGGCTGAGTTCCTTAAGAGGCTACACAACAGTCTGAGTTCCTTAAGAGGCTTACACAACAGGCTGAGTTCCTTAAGAGGCATACACAACAGGCTGAGTTCCTTAAGAGGCTTACACAACAGGCTGAGTTCCTTAAGAGGCTTACACAACAGGCTGAGTTCCTTAAGAGGCTTACACAACAGGCTGAGTTCCTTAAGAGCCTTACACAACAGGCTGAGTTTCTTAAGAGCCTTTGCATATCCCAATTTTGGGATAGTTACCACGTTGTTATAATATTTAAATAATAATGTTATTACTGTGAGTGTGTCCAAAAATAACTATGTGAATAGGCCCCCAATGGGCCCCTCCTCCTGAATATAACCAATGGAGTACATTAGAAAAGACCCAGTTGCTGGGACAACCCAGCATGGAGGTGATTAAAAACCTAACTGATGGGTAAATTATCCCATGTTCGGGTAACGTGGTTATTTTCTGGAGGAGTGGCCTCTTGGGGCCAAGGCTTTCAGATAGTTATTTTAGACACCTGTGCGGTTAAATGTCATTCATGTTCATCATGAAAAGCCAACTGACATTTACTCCTGAGGTGCTGACCTTTTTCACCCTCGACAACCACTGTGATTATTGTTATTTGACCCTGCTGGTCATCTATGAACATTTGAACATCTTGGCCATGTTCTGTTATAATCTCCACCCGGCACAGCCAGAAGAGGACTGGCCACCCCTCATAGCCTGGTTCCTCTCTAGGTTCCTTCCTAGGTTTTGGCCTTTCTAGGGAGTTTTTCCTAGCCACCGTGCTTCTACACCTGCATTGCTTGCTGTTTGGGGTTTTAGGCTGGGTTTCTGTACAGCACTTTGTGACTTCAGCTGATGTAAGAAGGGCTTTATAAATACATTTCATTGATTGATTGATCATGTTAAGTTTGTACACTGCAAATTAAAATTTTCCTTCAATATTTTTACACGTATTTTAATATAAATTTTATAACATGATTATTTAAATATTATGGTCACGCTCCCAACACTGAGATATGCATAGGCTCCTGAGGAACTCCTACCCTAAGCCTCATAAAAGCTACAAAAGTGTTGATGCTCAACCTTAACATATGATCACAATACAACAGAACATGAACCGGAATGACATTTACTATCTCTTGCTCCATCTCTCCATCTGTCTGTCTCTCTCCCTCTGTTTCTGCCTCTCTCCATCTCCCTCCCTCGCTCCATCTGTCTGTCTCTCTCCCTTTGTTTCCACCTCTCTCGCTCCATCTCTCCATCTGTCTGTCTCTCTCCCTCTGTTTCCACCTCTCTCGCTCCATCTCTCCATCTGTCTGTCTCTCTCCCTCTGTTTTCGCCTCTCTCGCTCCATCTCTCCATCTGTCTCTCTCTCCCTCTGTTTCCACCTCTCTCCCTCTCTCGCTCCATCTCTCCCTCTGTCTGTCTCTCTCCAACTGTTTCCGCCTCTCTCGCTCCATCTCTCCATCTGTCTGTCTCTCTCCCTCTGTTTCTGCCTCTCTCCATCTCCCTCCCTCGCTCCATCTGTCTCTCTCTCTCTCCCTCTGTTTCCACCTCTCTCGCTCCATCTCTCCATCTGTCTGTCTCTCTCCCTCTGTTTCCGCCTCTCTCCATCTCCCTCCCTCGCTCCATCTGTCTGTCTCTCTCCCTCTGTTTCCGCCTCTCTCCATCTCCCTGCCTCGTTCCATCTTTCTATCTCTCTCTCTCCCTCTGTTTCTGCCTCTCCCTCTCTCTCTCTCCATCTTTCTATATCTCTCCCCCTCTGTTTCTGCCTCTCTCTCTCCATCTCTCCATCTCTCTGTCTCTCTGTCTCCCTCCCATGCTCCATCTTTCTATCTCTCCCCCTCTGTTTCCTCCTCTCTCTCTCTCCATCTCTCTGTCTCCCTCTTTTGCTCCATCTCTTTCTCCTGGAGGACCAGGCTGAAAAATGAGAACGGAAACAGTTTTTTAATTTTTTCTCCTTTTTAAATAACAGAATTAATAACCAATTGTAAATGACATGAGGGAGACATGTGACCTGGAATCTGTGAATTATTGATTGTTGGTTACTGTGGCAGAGCGGCAGTAATTACCTCAGTAATGTGACTCCATCACATTTAAACATTTATATTGCTTATCTTTCTCCCTAACCTCTGGCGACGCTTTTCTCATTATACTAATCAAATTGGGGAATGGTAGAGTAATTATTTTCATTCTTCAATTAGAAACTAATGCTGACATCCATATTACAACTGGCTTTCTAATATACTGTTCCTGGCTGGGTCGGAAAAATTCCTGATCTGATATATACCTGGTTTTAAATATACCTGTCTCTGAACAATACCTGATCTGATATATACCTGGTTTTAAATATACCTGTCTCTGAACAATACCTGATCTGATATATACCTGGTTTTAAATATACCTGTCTCTGAACTATACCTGATCTGATATATACCTGGTTTTAAATATACCTGTCTCTGAACAATACCTGATCTGATATATACCTGGTTTTAAATATACCTGTCTCTGAGCTATACCTGATCTGATATATACCTGGTTTTAAATATACCTGGGTCTGAACAATACCTGATCTGATATATACCTGGTTTTAAATATACCTGTCTCTGAGCTATACCTGATCTGATATATACCTGGTTTTAAATATACCTGGGTCTGAACAATACCTGATCTGATATATACCTGGTTTTAAATATACCTGATCTGATATATAGCTGGTTTTAAATATACCTGGGTCTGAACTATACCTGATCTGATTTATACCTGGTTTTAAATATACCTGGGTGAGGCACTATACCTGATCTGATATATACCTGGTTTTAAATATACCTGGGTCTGAACAATACCTGATCTGATATATACCTGGTTTTAAATATACCTGGGTGAGGCACTATACCTGATCTGATATATACCTGGTTTTAAATATACCTGGGTGAGGCACTATACCTGATCTGATATATACCTGGTTTTAAATATACCTGTCTCTGAACAATACCTGATCTGATATATACCTGGTTTTAAATATACCTGTCTCTGAACAATACCTGATCTGATATATACCTGGTTTTAAATATACCTGATCTGATATATACCTAGTTTTAAATATACCTGGGTTGGAAATAATACCTTAAATCACAAGTCACCATTCTCTCTTGTTTGGTCCTGTGTCTGAAGGAGTTTAAAAGGCAATGAGTTTTTCCTGACCATCTGATCTGACCAGGAACAACTCTGGGCCAGGAGATTCAATTCCATCTGGTCAGACCTGGAGAAACTCTGGGCCAGGTGGGGATTCGATTTCATCTGGTCAGAACAGGAGAAACTATTGGCCAGGTAGGAATTCCTTTCCATCTGGTCAGAACAGGAGAAACTCTGGTAATTTTCTTCAGAAAATGTAAAGAAATAAATCAAAAGAGAGTGATAATATAGTAGAGCCCAGACAGTCTGCTTATCTTGACAAACTTTATTGATGGTTATTGTTAAGTGGAAGAACCATAGTGCATGCACATACAAGGACAGGGGAGGGGGTATCTGATCACAACACCTATGGAAGCAGAGGATGTAGAGGGTAGGGACAGAGACACGCGGTGGTGTAGCCAGGATACGTGTTGCCATGCCGACTGATGGTTCAGCAAACACAGGACAGGGACTTAACCCCCAGAATCTGCAGGATGGGGCTAAACCCCACAACCTGCCAACATGGAGGGACTTAACCCCAGAACCTGCAAACTGGATGGGACTTAACCCCCAGAATCTGCAGGATGGGGCTAAACCCCACAACCTGCCAACAGGAAGGGACTTAACCCCAGAACCTGCAAACTGGATGGGACTTAACTCCCAGAATCTGCAGGATGGGGCTAAATCCCACAACCTGCCAACAGGGAGGGACTTAACTCCAGAACCTGCAAACTGGATGGGACTTAACTCCAGAACCTGCAGGATGGGGCTAAATCCCACAACCTGCAGATGCCACTGCCTTTTTCATCGGTCGTATTTCTGAATATTTTTTTTCTTCTTATAAATACAAAACTGAGATATGTGACAAACACCTCTGATCAGGTTAAATTGTAAACAAGGTGTAGGAAGAAAGGAGGGAGGATATCAGGAAGGAAAGAAGGCTGGAAGGAAGTATTCAGCTGCGTGAGGTGAGCTGGGTGTTTCCTTTCTCGCCCCTGGAGCACTTTAATCAACAACAACTTCATCTTCATATTTACATATACATCATCTTTTTCACAAGTCATATATATTTCTAATTTTCTCAATAATCAAACAGTTTTTCAAAGTGTAAAGGCTGAGTTCTAGAAAATAACATTACAAAGGAGGTCACATTAAAAATGATATCAAAACCCAAAAGAAAGACAAGTCAATGTAAAAAATAAAGCCTAACTAACAAACATCAGCAACATATAGGACACTGACATGTTTTACAGCCTAGTAGTAGTGAAGACCATGTACAGGCTGTGTGTGTGTCTGCAAAATAGTACAGTTGACAAAAATGCTATGATAATATCTACATTATGATCGCATTACTTGTAGTGTGTCATTATACATCTGGATATGATGACACCATAAAAAAATGAGGAAAGCTTTCCCTAACCGTTGGTATAATAGCCTACATCTAAAACATTACAGTTGTGTATTTTGTGTTTAAGAGAACACCTTCATTGCACAGCTCAAACGTCTCCATTAATACATTGTAGTTATATATATATATATATATATTTTGTTTCATCGGGTACAAATAATCAGTCGTATAATTTTTGGAAGAAAAAAAAAACGAAACAGAAAGGTAAAATAGAGAAGGTGAATATAGACATCATTTTTTTTTTTTTTTTAAATCTCTCCCATAATATAAAAGTCAGCAACTATATCAATGGATATACTGTAATTTCTATAAAAACAACATCTGTATCAGTATCATTATTATTACTATGGGATGACCTACTCTATAAAGGGTTTTGACTAAAGGGACTAGATGATGGTTTCAACAGTAAACCCTCCATGGAGAAAAAAACACATGCCTCCCAAATGGCAACCTATTCCCTACTTAGTGCACTAATTTGAACAGGGCCCTTTGGCACCCTATTCCCTATATAGTGCACTACTTTAGACCCGAGCCCTATTCCCTATATAGTGCACTACATTGAACAGGGCCCTATGGCACCCTATTCCCATTATATTGTGCACTACTTTGACCAGAGGCATATAGGGCCCTATATAGGGAATAGGGGTCCATTTGGGAAGCAGACTCTCTGTCCTCTACCAATAATAAGTTATTCTCTGTAAAATCTGACTGTACACACAGATGGAACACCTCGGGAACATTTGAACCTTTGGCTTTGAGTGATAAACGATGACAATCACAACGATCATGATCTAATCCACACATCAACGTCCTCGCTGGCTAGCTAGCACGCTGCCGACTACGCACCATTCACAAACAACTACTCCCCTCCATCTCTCTCTTTCCCATCACCTGGTCTAATAATGACACAGCACTGTGTTGTGGCTTTATAGTACCCCATTTTACCCCCACCTCCCCTCCATCTCTCTCTTTCCCATCACCTGGTCTAATAATGACACAGCACTGTGTTGTGGCTTTATAGTACCCCATTTTACCCCCACCTCCCCTCCATCTCTCTCTTTCCAATCACCTGGTCTAATCATGACACAGCACTGTTGTGGCTTTATAGTACCCCATTTTACCCCCACCTCCGCTCCATCTCTCTCTTTCCCATCACATCGTCTAATAATGACACAGCACTGTGTTGTGGCTTTATAGTACCCCATTTTACCCCCACCTCCGCTCCATCTCTCTCTTTCCCATCACCTGGTCTAATAATGACACAGCACTGTGTTGTGGCTTTATAGTACCCCATTTTACCCCCACCTCCGCTCCATCTCTCTCTTTCCCTTCACCTGGTCTAATAATGACACAGCACTGTGTTGTGGCTTTATAGTACCCCATTTTACCCCCACCTCCGCTCCATCTCTCTCTTTCCCATCACATGGTCAAATAATGACACAGCACTGTGTTGTGGCTTTATAGTACCCCATTTTACCCCCACCTCCCCTCCATCTCTTTCTTTCCCTTTACCTGGTCTAATTTTTATTTTAACATCATTTAACTAGGAAAGTCAGTTGCGAACAAATTCTTATTTACAATGACGGCCTAGGAACAGTGGGTTAACTGCCTTGTTCAGGGGTAGAATGCAAGATTTTTACCTTGTCAGCTCGGGGACTCGATCTTGCAACTTTTCGGTGCCTTTCTAGTACCCCATTTAACCCCCACCTCCCCAACCCTAACGTTAATCCTAACCCTGAGCTTCAGCCCTAACCTAACCTCAACCTTAAACCTAATCCTAACCTAACCCCAACCTTAATCCTAATCCTAACCCTAACACTTGCCCAGTCCTTAACTTTAACCCCAATCCTAACCTAACATAACCCCAACCTTAATCCTAATCCTAACCCTAACACTTGCCCAGTCCTTAACTTTAACCCCAATCCTAATCCTAACCCCAGTAGCTAGGAAACAACGTAGACGTTAACAGAGGGAATGTCAAAGGAATCCGAACCCTACAATCATGTAAACACTCTTACAAAACGGGATCACATTCTATGATGTATTTTACAGGATTGGTTTGTCTTTTCACGGAGCCCTAACAGTTGAAATGTGTTGTTTAATAATGGTAAGGTTTTAAATCTAGTAGCTCTTCTATAGCTCTACCAACACGGACAATCTACTAACCTTTACAAATTAAAAACCCACTGTATCAAAATGAACAGCACACAATATCTGAGGTATAAATATCCCTTCTTTTTAGTTGACTGATTTCCCTTTCTCTTAGGAGCTGCTAAAATCATGATCAACAGCATATATTGCAATACCCAGGCCTCAAAGTCCTCTCTCTCTCTCTCTCTCTCTCTCTCTCTCTCTCTCTCTCTCTCTCTCTCTCTCTCTCTCTCTCTCTCTCTCTCTCTCTCTCTCTCTCTCTCTCTCTCTCTCTCATATACTGGTTGGTCGGTTGTGTCTCTGTCAGAAAGGATTGGTTGTTGTTTGGTTGTGGGGAGGTTGGTTGGTTGGTAGGGTAGTAATTGGTTGTTGTATGGTTTTAGGGAGGTTGGTTGGTGGGTTAGTATGGGGCGAAGCGGCTGTAACCTCCCCTGTATATACTAGCCTGCAGGGAGGACAACACCAGACCCACGTCGTCAGCATGACTCCTCGTCTTGGCATCAGCCAACGGGGCAAACGCATTCTGAAACACAAAGGTATCCTGTATATAGTACTGTTCTTCTATAACATTGTGAAACACACACCACCATAACCATGTAAAGATCTAAAACACACACCTCCATAGAGATATTGTAAGCATTCTGAAACACACACATAACCATAGAGATAATGTATGCATTCTGAAACACACACATAACCATAGAGATAATGTAAGCATTCTGAAACACACACATAACCATAGAGATAATGTAAGCATTCTGAAACACACAAATAACCATAGAGATAATGTAAGCATTCTGAAACACACACATAACCATAGAGATAATGTAAGCATTCTGAAACACACACATAACCATAGAGATAATGTAAGCATTCTGAAACACACACATAACCATAGAGATAATGTAAGCATTCTGAAACACACAAATAACCATAGAGATAATGTAAGCATTCTGAAACACACACATAACCATAGAGATAATGTGTGAATATATATCAGCAATTTTACAATCGCAACATTTTTATCAAAGTCAACAATTTCCCAGATATTATGTGAGGGCCTGAAAATTTGATGGATCGCTGCACTATTTCCGCATAAAACAGTCAAATCATCGCAATGTTATCACATTAAACTGACCCATCGCCGCAGAACAAAATGAGTACTTGCAATTTCAACCAATCACCACACTTTCACAGCATAATATGGTTAAATCAAGCCTCGCGTCAAAAACCTTTTCCCTCATCAGCGTATTTTCACGACAAATTGGACAAAATCATTGCATATTTCCATGCAAAATGTCAGAATTGCTGAAGCATAATCAAGCATTTTTACCTGCAAATATCACAGAAAATCCGAACACAATCGTGGAGACACTGATATATAGTAATGTACTTCTATAGCATTCTGAAACATATGCAAAACCATAGAGACATATGCAAATCATTCAGAAACATGCGTGACCATAGAGATAAACTGTATGTAAAGCATCTGAAACACACAGGTAACCATATAGATAAATGTAAAGCATCTGAAACACACAGGTAACCATATAGATAAATGTAAAGCATCTGAAACACACAGGTAACCATAGAGATAAACTGTATGTAAAGCATCTGAAACACACAGGTAAACTGTATGTAAAGCATCTGAAAGCATCTGAAACACACAGGTAACCATAGAGATAAACTGTATGTAAAGCATCTGAAACACACAGGTAACCATAGAGATATACTGTATGTAAAGCATCTGAAACACAGGCGTAACCATAGAGATATATGTAAAGCATCTGAAACACACGCGTAACCAAAGAGATATATGTAAAGCATTCTGAAACACACGCGCAACCATAGAGATATATGTAAAGCATTCTGAAACACACGCGTAACCATAGAGATATATGTAAAGCATTCTGAAACACACGCGTAACCATAGAGATATATGTAAAGCATTCTGAAACACACACGTAACCATAGAGATATATGTAAAGCATTCTGAAACACACGCGTAACCATAGAGATATATGTGAAGCATCTGAAACACACACGTAACCATAGAGATATATGTAAAGCATTCTGAAACACGCATAACCATAGAGATATATGTAAAGCATTCTGAAACACACGCGTAACCATAGAGATATTCTTCTCATATATTTTTTTCTAATTCTATGCAAACAACAGCCATAAAGAGATGTACTGTATATGTAAAGTTATGTACTGTATATGTAAAGTTATGTACTGTATATCGAAAGTTATGTACTGTATATGTAAAGATATGTACTGTATATGTAAAGCACTTTCCTAAGTCTACTTGTGAAACTCATTGGCTGACTGCTGTGTAGAATACCCTCCACACACTACTTCCTGACCAGCTAACTGCCATTTACCGTTTGTTAGGTTACCGTTACAAACCCAGTGGGATGACATGGCCCCCCCACATGCAGCGTGCACCAAGACACCTCATGCCAGCAGACATGCCAGGCCATCATGCCAGGGGCTACTCAGAGGGGTGAGAAACAATGGGTTAATACATGGAGAGATCATATAATAACATCAGTAATAACAACATCTACACCGTTCTCTTTTTGTTGTGTTTGATGGAATCACATCACAATGCATCATGCGTGTGTTAGCGGAGTAGATGTATTTGTCTGTCTGTCTGTCCGTCCGTTCGCATGCCCGCCCGCCCACCCGTCTGTCTGTCCCTCAGGGAGAGGGAGGGACAGATGAAGAGGGACAGATTGAGGGAGAGGTGGATGAACGGAGGAAGACAAGGAAACACAGAAAAGCAAGAGAGAATGAAAAAAACACCTGATGGCAAGAGAGGAGAGGAGGAAGGCGAGAGAGAGAGAGGAGGAAGGAGAGACAGAGAGAGAGGAGGAAGAGGAGACAGAGAAAGAGGAGGAAGGAAGGGGAGACAGAGAGAGACGAGGAAGGAAGGGGAGACAGAGAGAGACTAGGAAAGAGACAGAGAGAGACGAGGAAAGAGACAGAGAAAGAGGAGGAAGGAAGGGGAGACAGAGAGAGACGAGGAAGGAAGGGGAGACAGAGAGAGACTAGGAAAGAGACAGAGAGAGAGGAGGAAGGAAGGGGAGACAGAGAGAGACGAGGAAGGAAGGGGAGACAGAGAGAGACTAGGAAAGAGACAGAGAGAGACGAGGAAAGAGACAGAGAAAGAGGAGGAAGGAAGGGGAGACAGAGAGAGACGAGGAAGGAAGGGGAGACAGAGAGAGAGGAGGAAGGAAGAGGAGACAGAGAGAACGGAGGAAGGAAGAGGAGACAGAGAGAGGAGGAGGAAGGAAGGGGAGACAGAGAGGAGGAAGGAAGGGGAGACAGAAAGAGGAGGAGGAAGGAAGGGGAGACAGAGAGAGAGGAGGAAGGAAGGGGAGACAGAGAGAACGGAGGAAGGAAGAGGAGACAGAGAGAGGAGGAGGAAGGAAGGGGAGACAGAGAGGAGGAAGGAAGGGGAGACAGAGAAGAGGAAGGAAGAGGAGACAGACAGATAGAGAGGAGGAAGGAAGGGGAGACAGAGAGAGAGGAGGAAGGAACGGGAGTCAGAGAGAGAGGAGGAAAGAGAGAGAGAGGAGGAAGGAAGGGGAGACAGAGAGAGGATGAAAGAAGAGGAGACAGAGAGAGAGGATGAAGGAGACAGAAAGAGAAGGAAAGAAGGGGAGACAGAGAGAGGTAGATAGAGGGGAATAGTGTGACAGAGATAAAGAGAGGCAGAGGAGAGAGAGATGTAGAGAGGGAGTGAGAGGACAGAGAGAGATAGAGAGAGAGACAGAGGTGTGTGAGTGTGTTTTACCATGGCACCAATGCTGTATGTGGCTGCTGGAGCAAGTGGGTGGTTGTAGGGGTCCGCAGCATATACTGGTCCGTAACTATGGAAACACATGAGACAACAACAAACACCATCAGTACCCATCATCAAAACCAAACACACACACACACACACACACACACACACACACACACACACACACACACACACACACACACACACACACACACACACACACACACACACACACACACACACACACACACATAAACACACACACAGTACATCAATGTCTTGTACGTGTTCTGTAACTCTTAGGATTCATTTGAATGGAGCCAAAGTCACATGTAACAGCCATCTCAGTGCAGAAACAGAAGACTCAGCATCTGTGAATGTATGAAACAACTTTGAACCATCTCAGTGCAGAAACAGAAGACTCAACATCTGTGAATGTATGAAACAACTTTGAACCATCTCAGTGCAGAAACAGAAGACTCAGCATCTGTGAATGTATGAAACAACTTTGAACCATCTCAGTGCAGAAACAGAAGACTCAACATCTGTGAATGTATGAAACAACTTTGAACCATCTCAGTGCAGAAACAGAAGACTCAACATCTGTGAATGTATGAAACAACTTTGAACCATCTCAGTGCAGAAACAGAAGACTCAGCATCTGTGAATGTATGAAACAACTATGAACCATCTCAGTGCAGAAACAGAAGACTCAGCATCTGTGAATGTATGAAACAACTTTGAACCTGTGACTGCAAATATCCTCCAGTACATAAAAAAGGTCATAACCTTCTTTCCTACTACATCTCAATACGTTTAATAAGAAATTAAAAAAACTGAAGAACATTGGCTTTATATGTCATAGTGAATACAGCAGGTTTTACCCTAACAAGAAAAGGATTGGTCACTTTTTCATATCGAGAGAGCGAGAGTGACAGAGACAGACAGACAGAGAGACAGACAGTAAAACAGATAGAGAGACAGACACAGAGACAGAGCGACAAAGAAAGAGAAAGCGCAGACCGACAAAAAGAACAAAAGTTTGTGAGAGATTTCAAAAGAAAGAACAGAGTTACAGGGACAGAGATAGAGAGAAAGAACAGAGATAGAGAGACAGAGATAGAGAGAAATTACAGAGTTAGAGAGACAGAGATAGAGAGAAAGAACAGAGATAGAGAGACAGAGATAGAGAGAAATTACAGTTAGAGAGACAGAGATAGAGAGAAATTACAGAGTTAGAGAGACAGAGATAGAGAGTAAGAACTGAGTTAGAGGGACAGAGATAGAGAGAAATTACAGAGTTAGAGAGACAGAGATAGAGAGAAAGAACAGAGATAGAGAGACAGAGATAGAGAGAAATTACAGTTAGAGAGACAGAGATAGAGAGAAATTACAGAGTTAGAGAGACAGAGATAGAGAGAAAGAACTGAGTTAGAGGGACAGAGATAGCGTGAAAGAACAGAGTTAGAGAGACAGAGATAGAGAGAAAGAACTGAGTTAGAGAGACAGAGAGGAAGAACAGAGTTAGAGGGACAGAGAGAGAGAGAGAGAGAGAGAGAGAGAGAGAGCTAGAGAGAAAGAACAGTTAGAGAGAAAGAACGAAAGAAAAAGAGAGGGAGACAGACAGAGACATACAGAGAGACATACAAATAGACAGAGATACAGAGAGACAGAGATACAGAGAGACAGACAGGGACACAGACAGACAGAGACAGACAGACAGAGAGAGAGAGAGAGAGAGAGAGAGAGAGAGAGACAGACAGACGGACGGATAGACGGACAGACGGACAGACGGACAGACAGACGGACAGAGAGACAGACAGACAGACGGACAGAGAGACAGACAGAGAGACAGAGAGATACAGACGGACAGACATCTTAAAACTAAAACCCCCAGAGAGCGGTTCCATATCCCAGAGTTCTGAGGGGCAGTGAGCAGAAGCGTTGGCGATAGCAGAGTTCTAATCTCCCCCTCTGAGCCTGACTGCCCGCGCATACTGATAACAGCCAATCAGCAGCCTGGCTTGCAAATATAAATAAGCTGATTTGCATACGGGCCCAGCGCTGTGCGATTAGGCTCAGTTAATTCCCATTAGTTTTGGACATTGTGTATGTGTGCTTGTGTGTGTGTGTGTGTGTGTGTCTGCGTGCGTGTGTCTGTGTGTGCGTAGGTGTGTTAATCCCCATTACATTTGGACGGTGTTATTCAGTCTCACCAACCTGCTCTACTATACTGACCTACAGTCTCTACTATACTGACCTACAGTCTCTACTATACTGACCTACAGTCTACTGACCTACAGTCTCTACTATACTGACCTACAGTCTACTGACCTACAGTCTCTACTATACTGACCTACAGTCTACTGACCTACAGTCTCTACTATACTGACCTACAGTCTCTACTATACTGACCTACAGTCTACTGACCTACAGTCTCTACTATACTGACCTACAGTCTACTGACCTACAGTCTACTATTCTGACCTACAGTCTACTGACCTACAGTCTCTACTATACTGACCTACAGTCTACTGACCTACAGTCTCTACTATTCTGACCTACAGTCTACTGACCTACAGTCTCTACTATACTGACCTACAGTCTACTGACCTACAGTCTCTACTATACTGACCTACAGTCTCTACTATACTGACCTACAGTCTCTACTATACTGATCTACAGTCTACTGACCTACAGTCTCTACTATACTGACCTACAGTCTCTACTATACTGACCTACAGTCTACTGACCTACAGTCTCTACTATACTGACCTACAGTCTCTACTATACTGACCTACAGTCTCTACTATACTGACCTACAGTCTACTGACCTACAGTCTCTACTATACTGACCTACAGTCTCTACTATACTGACCTACAGTCTACTGACCTACAGTCTCTACTATACTGACCTACAGTCTCTACTATACTGACCTACAGTCTCTTCTATACTGACCTACAGTCTACTGACCTACAGTCTCTACTATACAGACCTACAGTCTCTATAATACTGACCTACAGTCTACTGACCTACAGTCTCTACTATACTGACCTACAGTCTACTGACCTACAGCCTCTACTATACTGACTTACAGTCTCTACTATACTGACCTACAGTCTCTACTATACTGACCTACAGTCTCTACTGCACTGACCTTCAGTAAAGTCTCTACTATACTGACCTAGAGTCTCTACTATACTGAAATACAGCACCTACTATACTGACCTACAGTCTCTACTATACTGACCTACAGTCTCTACTATACTGACCTACAGTCTCTACTATACTGACCTACAGTCTACTGACCTACAGTCTCGACTATACTGACCTACAGTCTCGACTATACTGACCTACAGTATCTACTATACTGACCTACAGTCTCTACTATACTGACCTACAGTCTCTACTATACGGACCTACAGTACAGTCTCTACTATACTAACCTACAGTCTCTACTATACTGACCTACAGTCTCTAATATACTGACCTACAGTCTCTACTACACTGACCTACAGTAAAGTCTACTATACTGACCTATTCTCTCTACTATACTGACCTACAGTCTCTGCTACACTGACCTTCAGTACAGTCTCTACTATACTGACCTAGAGTCTCTACTATACTGAAATACAGCACCTACTATACTGACCTACAGTCTCTAAAATACTGACATACAGTCTCTACTACACTGACCTGCAGTACAGTCTCTACTATACTGACCTACAGTATCTACTATTCTGACCTACAGTCTCTACTATACAGACCTACAGTCTCTACTATACTGACCTACAGTCTACTGACCTACAGTCTCTACTATACTGACCTACAGTCTACTGACCTACAGCCTCTACTATACTGACCTACAGTCTCGACTATACTGACCTACAGTCTACTGACCTACAGCCTCTACTATACTAACCTACAGTCTCTACTATACTGACCTACAGTCTCTACTATACTGACCTACAGTCTCTACTGCACTGACCTTCAGTACAGTCTCTACTGCACTGACCTGCAGTACAGTCTCTACTATACTGAAATACAGCACCTACTATACTGACCTACAGTCTCTACTATACTGACCTACAGTCTCTACTATACTGACCTACAGTCTACTGACCTACAGTCTCTACTATACTGACCTACAGTCTACTGACCTACAGTCTCTACTATACTGACCTACAGTCTCGACTATACTGACCTACAGTCTCGACTATACTGACCTACAGTCTCTACTACACTGACCTACAGTAAAGTCTACTATACTGACCTATTGTCTCTACTATACTGACCTACAGTCTCTGCTACACTGACCTTTAGTACAGTCTCTACTATACTGACCTAGAGTCTCTACTATACTGAAATACAGAACCTACTATACTGACCTACAGTCTCTAAAATACTGACATACAGTCTCTACTACACTGACCTGCAGTACAGTCTCTACTATACTGACCTACAGTATTCTACTATTCTGACCTACAGTCTCTACTATACTGACCTACAGTCTCTACTATACTGAAATACAGTCTCTACTATACTGACCTATAGTCTCTACTGTACTGACCTACAGTCTCTACTGTACTGACCTACAGTCTCTACTATACTGACCTACAGTCTCTACTTCACTGGCCTACAGTCTCTACTACACTGACCTGCAGCAAAGTCTCTACTATACTGAGCTACAGTCTCTACTAACAGCCACATGTAGTTTATCACTAATAGTGGTTCCTAATAGAGCATCATTCATAGATGACACCAGTTGTTATAACTGCTAATGACATAGTAAATCATGACAGCAGCTGTTATAGCTGCTAATGACATAGTAAATCATGACACCAGTTATTATAACTGCTAATGACATAGTACATCATGACACCAGTTGTTAAAACAGCTAATGACATGGTAAATCATGACACCAGTTGTTATAACAGCTAATGACACGGTAAATCATGACACCAGTTGTTATAACAGCTAATGACATAGTAAATCATTACACCAGTTATAACTGCTAATGACACAGTAAATCATGACACCAGTTGTTATGCCTGCTAATGAAATAGTAAATCCTGTTCATGACAACTCTACAAAGCTCTACAAAGGGCCTGCCATTAGACATCATGATACCAGTTGTCTCTACTATACTGACCTACAGTCTCTACTATACTGACCTACAGTCTCTACTATGCTGACCTGCAGTACAGTCTCTACTATACTGACCTAGACTCTCTACTATACTGAAATACAGGCTCTACTATACTGAAATATAGTCTCTACTATACTGACCTACAGTCTCTACTATACTGACCTACAGTTTCTACTATACTGACCTATAGTCTACTGACCTACAGTCTCTACTATACTGACCTACAGTCTCTACTATACTGACCTACAGTCTCTACTACACTGACCTGCAGTACAGTCTCTACTATACTGAGCTACAATCTCTACTAACAGCCAAATGTAGTTTATCACTAATACTGGTTCCTAATAAACCATCAGTCATAGATGACACCAGTTGTTGTAACTGCTAATGACATAGTAAATCTTGACACCAGCTGTTATAACTGCTAATGACATAGTAAATCATGACACCAGTTGTTATAACTGCTAATGACATAGTAAATCATGACACCAGTTGTTATAACTGCTAATTACATTTTACATCATGACACCAGTTGTTCTAACTGCTAATGACATAGTAAATCATGACACAATTTGTTCTAACTGCTTATGACATGGTAAATCATGACACCAGTTGTTATAACAGCTAATGACATGGTAAATCATGACACCAGTTGTTATAACTGCTAATGACATAGCAAATCATGACACCAGTTGTTATATCTGCTTATGAAATAGTAAATCCTGTTCATGACAACTCTACGAAGCTCTACAAAGGGCCTGCCACTAGACATCATGATACCAGTTGTTATAACTGCTAATGAAATAGTGAATCCTGTTCATGACAATTGACTACGAAGCTCTACGAAGGGCCTTCTATGAGACATCATGACACCAGTTGTAATATCTGCTAGGGTGAGGATGAGAGACAGAGCGAGAGAGCGATGGAGAGAGAGACAAGAGAGAGATAGAGGGAGAGACAGAGAGAGAAAGTGAGAGAGAGACGAGAGAGAGAGAGAGAGAGAAGAGAGAGAGAGAGCGAGAGAGTGACAGAGGGACAGAGGGACAGAGGGAGAGAGGGAGAGAGGGAGAGGGACAGAGAGAGAGAGATAGAGAGGGGGTAATGTAATTTGATACTGAGTTGTATTCTATATCTATCTGTATTTATGATTACCTGTAGAGGTGTTACAAGACATTTCATCTGCTGCAAGGAGGACCAAATTATTTCTGCAAGAGAAGATAAGATTCACAATAGCACTGTGCTTTCTGAGGGGAGATCTGGGGAGGGGGAGGGAGGAGAGGGGAAGACGGGGGCATGGAGGGTAAGGAGGTGGGGGGAAGATTCACAATACACCTGTGCTGTCTGAGGGGTAAAATCTGGAGAGGGGGAGGGGAGGGTAAGACAGGAGGAAAGAGAAGATGGGATGGGGGAGGGACGTGGGGAAGGGCGTTGGGAGAGTGTGGGAGGGATGATTCAGAGATGGAGGGGTAGAGGATGAAGTAAAGAAGAGGTTTAGGGAGAAAGAGGGATGATGTAGAGGAGAGGATGGGACAAAGGATTTAATTTGAAAAGTAGAGAATCTGAAGCATAATACATATGAAAACTATGTCAATATGAAGCAGAGAGGACTGTTACTCTAGCTCTCTAACAGTCCTCCCCAGTAACATGTCAATATGAAGCAGAGAGGACTGTTACTCTAGCCCTCTAACAGTCCTCCCCAGAAACATGTCAATATGAAGCAGAGAGGACTGTTACTCTAGCTCTCTAACAGTCCTCCCCAGAAACATGTCAATATGAAGCAGAGAGGACTGTTACTCTAGCTCTCTAACAGTCCTCCCCAGAAACATGTCAATATGAAGCAGAGAGGACTGTTACTCTAGCTCTCTAACAGTCCTCCCCAGAAACATGTCAATATGAAGCAGAGAGGACTGTTACTCTAGCTCTCTAACAGTCCTCCCCAGAAACATGTCAATATGAAGCAGAGAGGACTGTTACTCTAGCTCTCTAACAGTCCTCCCCAGAAACATGTCAATATGAAGCAGAGAGGACTGTTACTCTAGCTCTCTAACAGTCCTCCCCAGTACCATGTCAATATGAAGCAGAGAGGACTGTTACTCTAGCTATCTAACAGTCCTCCCCAGAAACATGTCAATATGAAGCAGAGAGGACTGTTACTCTAGCTATCTAACAGTCCTCCCCAGAAACATGTCAATATGAAGCAGAGAGGACTGTTACTCTAGCTATCTAACAGTCCTCCCCAGAAACATGTCAATATGAAGCAGAGAGAGAGGACTGTTACTCTAGCTCTCTAACAGTCCTCCCCAGAAACATGTCAATATGAAGCAGAGAGGACTGTTACTCGAGCTCTCTAATGACATGGCAGCTGTAAGATTTGTGTTCAATTTCCAAAAAGACAAGACCTGTAGCTTTTCAAATGAAACCCCCCAAACTCCCTGGGCCTGTAAAGGGCTCAAAACAACCGCTCAGAATTTAACAGGTTTTAATAACTAAAGCTGCAATATGTTACTTTTTTGGCAACCCAAATAAATTCACATAGAAATGTGAGTAATTGCTCTGTCATTCTCATTGGTAGATCTGTTCTATGTGAGCTATTTCCCTTCTTAAGTTTTGTTTTATTTTGCATTTTTTTTCCCGGTTTTGTACACCAGCTTCAAACAGCTGAAAAAACAATATTTTTGTTAATGGAAAATATATTTAGACTGTACAAAGATTCTCTACACTATATTTGCTTGTTTTGTCACATAAACTGAAATTAGGTGAACGGATCCCTCCGTGACGCTGTCATTACGCACAGGTGGTCCCCATTCCCATTGATTAGTAATTGTATAGTGGATCCCTTGTTCACAACGGGTCTTGTCCATTATTGTTACAATGTCCGTTGGTCGTGTGAGTACCTGTGCTGTGTTGTTTTGACTTTCATGCCGCTTGTATTGCGCAGATGATTATGGGTCTTGTCCCGTGTTGTATCATTGTGTGTGTATGTTACAGGTCTCGTCCCGTGTTGTATCATTGTGTGTGTGTATGTTATGGGTCTCATCCCATGTTGTATCATTGTGTGTGTGTGTATGTTACAGGTCTCGTCCCGTGTTGTATCATTGTGTGTGTGTATGTTACTGGTCTCGTCCCATGTTGTATCATTGTGTGTGTGTTCGGGTCTCGTCCCGTGTTGTATCATTGTGTGTGTGTGTATGTTACGGGTCTCGTCCCGTGTTGTATCATTGTGTGTGTGTATGTTACGGGTCTCGTCCCATGTTGTATCATTGTGTGTATGTGTATATTACGGGTCTCGTCCCGTGTTGTATCATTGTGTGTGTGTATGTTATGGGTCTCGTCCCGTGTTGTATCATTGTGTGTGTGTATGTTACAGGTCTCGTCCAGTGTTGTATCATTGTGTGTGTGTGTATGTTACGGGTCTCGTCCCGTGTTGAATCATTGTGTGTGTGTGTGTTATGGGTCTCGTCCCGTGTTGTATAATTGTATGTGTGTGTATGTTACAGGTCTCGTCCCGTGTTGTATCATTGTGTGTGTGTGTATGTTACGGGTCTCGTCCCGTGTTGTATCATTGTGTGTGTGTGTGTTATGGGTCTCGTCCCGTGTTGTATCATTGTGTGTGTGTATGTTACGGGTCTCGTCCCGTGTTGTATCATTGTTCGCTTCTGTGTGTTCAGGTTTCGTCCCGTGTTGTATCATTGCATGTGTGTGTATGTTTTGGGTCTCGTCCCGTGTTGTATCATTGTGTGTGTGAATGTTACGGGTCTCGTTCCGTGTTGTATCATTGTGTGTGTGTATGTTATGGGTCTCGTCCCGTGTTGTATCATTGTGTGTGTGTGTGTGTATGTTACAGGTCTCGTCCCGTGTTGATCATTGTGTGTGTGTGTATGTTACGGGTCTCGTCCCGTGTTGTATCATTGTGTGTGTGTATGTTACGGGTCTTGTCCCGTGTTGTATCATTGTGTGTGTGTGTGTGAATGTTACGGGTCTCGTCCCGTGTTGTATCATTGTGTGTGTATGTTTCGGGTCTCGTCCCGTGTTGTATCATTGTTCGCTTCTGTGTGTTCAGGTTTCGTCCCGTGTTGTATCATTGCGTATGTGTGTATGTTTCGGGTCTCGTCCCGTGTTGTATCATTGTGTGTGTGAATGTTACGGGTCTCGTCCCGTGTTGTATCATTGTGTGTGTGTATGTTACGGGTCTCGTCGCGTGTTGTATCATTGTGTGTGTGTGTGTTACAGGTCTCGTCCCGTGTTGTATCATTGTGTGTGTGTATGTTACGGGTCTCGTCCCATGTTGTATCATTGTGTGTGTGTGTATATTACGGGTCTCGTCCCGTGTTGTATCATTGTGTGTGTGTGTGTGTGTGTGTGTATGTTAAAGGTCTCGTCCCGTGTTGATCATTGTGTGTGTGTGTGTGTATGTTACGGGTCTCGTCCCGTGTTGTATCATTGTGTGTGTATGTTACAGGTCTCGTCCCGTGTTGTATCATTGTGTGTGTGTATGTTATGGGTCTCATCCCATGTTGTATCATTGTGTGTGTGTGTATGTTACAGGTCTCGTCCCGTGTTGTATCATTGTGTGTGTGTATGTTACTGGTCTCGTCCCATGTTGTATCATTGTGTGTGTGTTCGGGTCTCGTCCCGTGTTGTATCATTGTGTGTGTGTATGTTACGGGTCTCGTCCCGTGTTGTATCATTGTGTGTGTGTATGTTACGGGTCTCGTCCCATGTTGTATCATTGTGTGTATGTGTATATTACGGGTCTCGTCCCGTGTTGTATCATTGTGTGTGTGTATGTTATGGGTCTCGTCCCGTGTTGTATCATTGTGTTTGTGTATGTTACGGGTCTCGTCCCGTGTTGTATCATTGTGTGTGTGTGTATGTTACGGGTCTCGTCCCGTGTTGTATAATTGTGTGTGTGTATGTTATGGGTCTCGTCCCGTGTTGTATAATTGTGTGTGTGTATGTTACGGGTCTCGTCCCGTGTTGTATCATTGTGTGTGTGTGTATGTTATGGGTCTCGTCCCGTGTTGTATCATTGTGTGTGTGTATGTTACAGGTCTCGTCCCGTGTTGTATCATTGTGTGTGTGTGTATGTTACAGGTCTCGTCCCGTGTTGTATCATTGTGTGTGTGTATGTTACGGGTCTCGTCCTGTGTTGTATCATTGTTCGCTTCTGTGTGTTCAGGTTTCGTCCCGTGTTGTATCGTTGTGCACTTGTGTGTGTTCGGGTCTTGTCCCGTGTGGAATCATTGTGTGTGTGTATGTTACGGGTCTCATCACGTGTTGTATCATTGTGTGTGTTTATGTTACAGGTCTCGTCCCGTGTTGTATCATTGTGTGTGTGTATGTTACAGGTCTCGTCCCGTGTTGTATCATTGTGTGTGTGTATGTTACAGGTCTCGTCCCGTGTTGTATCATTGTGTGTGTGTATGTTACAGGTCTCGTCCCGTGTTGTATCATTGTGTGTGTGAATGTTACGGGTCTCGTCCCGTGTTGTATCATTGTGTGTGTGTATGTTACGGGTCTCGTCCCGTGTTGTATCATTGTGTGTGTGTGTGTGTATGTTACAGGTCTCGTCCCGTGTTGATCATTGTGTGTGTGTGTGTGTATGTTACGGGTCTCGTCCCGTGTTGTATCATTGTGTGTGTGTATGTTACGGGTCTCGTCCCGTGTTGTATCATTGTGTGTGTGTGTGAATGTTACGGGTCTCGTCCCGTGTTGTATCATTGTGTGTGTATGTTACGGGTCTTGTCCCGTGTTGTATCATTGTGTGTGTGTGTATGTTATGGGTCTCATCCCATGTTGTATCATTGTGTGTGTGCTCGGGTCTCGTCCCGTGTTGTATCATTGTGTGTGTGTATGTTATGGGTCTCGTCCCGTGTTGTATCATTGTGTGTATGTGTGTATGTTACAGGTCTCGTCCCGTGTTGATCATTGTGTGTGTGTATGTTACGGGTCTCGTCCCGTGTTGTATCATTGTGTGTGTGTGTTACGGGTCTCGTCCCGTGTTGTATCATTGTGTGTGTGTATGTTATGGGTCTTGTCCCGTGTTGTATCATTGTGTGTGTGTGTATGTTACGGGTCTCGTCCCGTGTTGTATCATTGTGTGTGTGTGTGTGTATGTTACAGGTCTCGTCCCGTGTTGATCATTGTGTGTGTGTGTGTGTATGTTACGGGTCTCGTCCCGTGTTGTATCATTGTGTGTGTGTATGTTACGGGTCTCGTCCCGTGTTGTATCATTGTGTGTGTGTGTGAATGTTACGGGTCTCGTCCCGTGTTGTATCATTGTGTGTGTATGTTACGGGTCTCGTCCCGTGTTGTATCATTGTGTGTGTGTGTTACGGGTCTCGTCCCGTGTTGTATCATTGTGTGTGTATGTTACGGGTCTCGTCCCATGTTGTATCATTGTGTGTGTGTGTATGTTACGGGTCTTGTCCCGTGTTGTATCATTGTGTGTTTGTGTATGTTATGGGTCTCATCCCATGTTGTATCATTGTGTGTGTGCTCGGGTCTCGTCCCGTGTTGTATCATTGTGTGTGTGTATGTTATGGGTCTCGTCCCGTGTTGTATCATTGTGTGTGTGTGTGTATGTTACAGGTCTCGTCCCGTGTTGATCATTGTGTGTGTGTATGTTACGGGTCTCGTCCCGTGTTGTATCATTGTGTGTGTGTGTGTGTGTGTGTGTATGTTAAAGGTCTCGTCCCGTGTTGATCATTGTGTGTGTGTGTGTGTATGTTACGGGTCTCGTCCCGTGTTGTATCATTGTGTGTGTATGTTACAGGTCTCGTCCCGTGTTGTATCATTGTGTGTGTGTATGTTATGGGTCTCATCCCATGTTGTATCATTGTGTGTGTGTGTATGTTACAGGTCTCGTCCCGTGTTGTATCATTGTGTGTGTGTATGTTACTGGTCTCGTCCCATGTTGTATCATTGTGTGTGTGTTCGGGTCTCGTCCCGTGTTGTATCATTGTGTGTGTGTATGTTACGGGTCTCGTCCCGTGTTGTATCATTGTGTGTGTGTATGTTACGGGTCTCGTCCCATGTTGTATCATTGTGTGTATGTGTATATTACGGGTCTCGTCCCGTGTTGTATCATTGTGTGTGTGTATGTTATGGGTCTCGTCCCGTGTTGTATCATTGTGTTTGTGTATGTTACGGGTCTCGTCCCGTGTTGTATCATTGTGTGTGTGTGTATGTTACGGGTCTCGTCCCGTGTTGTATAATTGTGTGTGTGTATGTTATGGGTCTCGTCCCGTGTTGTATAATTGTGTGTGTGTATGTTACGGGTCTCGTCCCGTGTTGTATCATTGTGTGTGTGTGTATGTTATGGGTCTCGTCCCGTGTTGTATCATTGTGTGTGTGTATGTTACAGGTCTCGTCCCGTGTTGTATCATTGTGTGTGTGTGTATGTTACAGGTCTCGTCCCGTGTTGTATCATTGTGTGTGTGTATGTTACGGGTCTCGTCCTGTGTTGTATCATTGTTCGCTTCTGTGTGTTCAGGTTTCGTCCCGTGTTGTATCGTTGTGCACTTGTGTGTGTTCGGGTCTTGTCCCGTGTGGAATCATTGTGTGTGTGTATGTTACGGGTCTCATCACGTGTTGTATCATTGTGTGTGTTTATGTTACAGGTCTCGTCCCGTGTTGTATCATTGTGTGTGTGTATGTTACAGGTCTCGTCCCGTGTTGTATCATTGTGTGTGTGTATGTTACAGGTCTCGTCCCGTGTTGTATCATTGTGTGTGTGTATGTTACAGGTCTCGTCCCGTGTTGTATCATTGTGTGTGTGAATGTTACGGGTCTCGTCCCGTGTTGTATCATTGTGTGTGTGTATGTTACGGGTCTCGTCCCGTGTTGTATCATTGTGTGTGTGTGTGTGTATGTTACAGGTCTCGTCCCGTGTTGATCATTGTGTGTGTGTGTGTGTATGTTACGGGTCTCGTCCCGTGTTGTATCATTGTGTGTGTGTATGTTACGGGTCTCGTCCCGTGTTGTATCATTGTGTGTGTGTGTGAATGTTACGGGTCTCGTCCCGTGTTGTATCATTGTGTGTGTATGTTACGGGTCTTGTCCCGTGTTGTATCATTGTGTGTGTGTGTATGTTATGGGTCTCATCCCATGTTGTATCATTGTGTGTGTGCTCGGGTCTCGTCCCGTGTTGTATCATTGTGTGTGTGTATGTTATGGGTCTCGTCCCGTGTTGTATCATTGTGTGTATGTGTGTATGTTACAGGTCTCGTCCCGTGTTGATCATTGTGTGTGTGTATGTTACGGGTCTCGTCCCGTGTTGTATCATTGTGTGTGTATGTTACAGGTCTCGTCCCGTGTTGATCATTGTGTGTGTGTATGTTACGGGTCTCGTCCCGTGTTGTATCATTGTGTGTGTGTGTTACGGGTCTCGTCCCGTGTTGTATCATTGTGTGTGTGTATGTTATGGGTCTTGTCCCGTGTTGTATCATTGTGTGTGTGTGTATGTTACGGGTCTCGTCCCGTGTTGTATCATTGTGTGTGTGTGTGTGTATGTTACAGGTCTCGTCCCGTGTTGATCATTGTGTGTGTGTGTGTGTATGTTACGGGTCTCGTCCCGTGTTGTATCATTGTGTGTGTGTATGTTACGGGTCTCGTCCCGTGTTGTATCATTGTGTGTGTGTGTGAATGTTACGGGTCTCGTCCCGTGTTGTATCATTGTGTGTGTATGTTACGGGTCTCGTCCCGTGTTGTATCATTGTGTGTGTGTGTTACGGGTCTCGTCCCGTGTTGTATCATTGTGTGTGTATGTTACGGGTCTCGTCCCATGTTGTATCATTGTGTGTGTGTGTATGTTACGGGTCTTGTCCCGTGTTGTATCATTGTGTGTTTGTGTATGTTATGGGTCTCATCCCATGTTGTATCATTGTGTGTGTGCTCGGGTCTCGTCCCGTGTTGTATCATTGTGTGTGTGTATGTTATGGGTCTCGTCCCGTGTTGTATCATTGTGTGTGTGTGTGTATGTTACAGGTCTCGTCCCGTGTTGATCATTGTGTGTGTGTATGTTACGGGTCTCGTCCCGTGTTGTATCATTGTGTGTGTGTGTGTGTGTGTGTGTATGTTAAAGGTCTCGTCCCGTGTTGATCATTGTGTGTGTGTGTGTGTATGTTACGGGTCTCGTCCCATGTTGTATCATTGTGTGTATGTGTATATTACGGGTCTCGTCCCGTGTTGTATCATTGTGTGTGTGTATGTTATGGGTCTCGTCCCGTGTTGTATCATTGTGTGTGTGTATGTTACAGGTCTCGTCCAGTGTTGTATCATTGTGTGTGTGTGTATGTTACGGGTCTCGTCCCGTGTTGAATCATTGTGTGTGTGTGTGTTATGGGTCTCGTCCCGTGTTGTATAATTGTATGTGTGTGTATGTTACAGGTCTCGTCCCGTGTTGTATCATTGTGTGTGTGTGTATGTTACGGGTCTCGTCCCGTGTTGTATCATTGTGTGTGTGTGTGTTATGGGTCTCGTCCCGTGTTGTATCATTGTGTGTGTGTATGTTACGGGTCTCGTCCCGTGTTGTATCATTGTTCGCTTCTGTGTGTTCAGGTTTCGTCCCGTGTTGTATCATTGCATGTGTGTGTATGTTTTGGGTCTCGTCCCGTGTTGTATCATTGTGTGTGTGAATGTTACGGGTCTCGTTCCGTGTTGTATCATTGTGTGTGTGTATGTTATGGGTCTCGTCCCGTGTTGTATCATTGTGTGTGTGTGTGTGTATGTTACAGGTCTCGTCCCGTGTTGATCATTGTGTGTGTGTGTATGTTACGGGTCTCGTCCCGTGTTGTATCATTGTGTGTGTGTATGTTACGGGTCTTGTCCCGTGTTGTATCATTGTGTGTGTGTGTGTGAATGTTACGGGTCTCGTCCCGTGTTGTATCATTGTGTGTGTATGTTTCGGGTCTCGTCCCGTGTTGTATCATTGTTCGCTTCTGTGTGTTCAGGTTTCGTCCCGTGTTGTATCATTGCGTATGTGTGTATGTTTCGGGTCTCGTCCCGTGTTGTATCATTGTGTGTGTGAATGTTACGGGTCTCGTCCCGTGTTGTATCATTGTGTGTGTGTATGTTACGGGTCTCGTCGCGTGTTGTATCATTGTGTGTGTGTGTGTTACAGGTCTCGTCCCGTGTTGTATCATTGTGTGTGTGTATGTTACGGGTCTCGTCCCATGTTGTATCATTGTGTGTGTGTGTATATTACGGGTCTCGTCCCGTGTTGTATCATTGTGTGTGTGTGTGTGTGTGTGTGTGTATGTTAAAGGTCTCGTCCCGTGTTGATCATTGTGTGTGTGTGTGTGTATGTTACGGGTCTCGTCCCGTGTTGTATCATTGTGTGTGTATGTTACAGGTCTCGTCCCGTGTTGTATCATTGTGTGTGTGTATGTTATGGGTCTCATCCCATGTTGTATCATTGTGTGTGTGTGTATGTTACAGGTCTCGTCCCGTGTTGTATCATTGTGTGTGTGTATGTTACTGGTCTCGTCCCATGTTGTATCATTGTGTGTGTGTTCGGGTCTCGTCCCGTGTTGTATCATTGTGTGTGTGTATGTTACGGGTCTCGTCCCGTGTTGTATCATTGTGTGTGTGTATGTTACGGGTCTCGTCCCATGTTGTATCATTGTGTGTATGTGTATATTACGGGTCTCGTCCCGTGTTGTATCATTGTGTGTGTGTATGTTATGGGTCTCGTCCCGTGTTGTATCATTGTGTTTGTGTATGTTACGGGTCTCGTCCCGTGTTGTATCATTGTGTGTGTGTGTATGTTACGGGTCTCGTCCCGTGTTGTATAATTGTGTGTGTGTATGTTATGGGTCTCGTCCCGTGTTGTATAATTGTGTGTGTGTATGTTACGGGTCTCGTCCCGTGTTGTATCATTGTGTGTGTGTGTATGTTATGGGTCTCGTCCCGTGTTGTATCATTGTGTGTGTGTATGTTACAGGTCTCGTCCCGTGTTGTATCATTGTGTGTGTGTGTATGTTACAGGTCTCGTCCCGTGTTGTATCATTGTGTGTGTGTATGTTACGGGTCTCGTCCTGTGTTGTATCATTGTTCGCTTCTGTGTGTTCAGGTTTCGTCCCGTGTTGTATCGTTGTGCACTTGTGTGTGTTCGGGTCTTGTCCCGTGTGGAATCATTGTGTGTGTGTATGTTACGGGTCTCATCACGTGTTGTATCATTGTGTGTGTTTATGTTACAGGTCTCGTCCCGTGTTGTATCATTGTGTGTGTGTATGTTACAGGTCTCGTCCCGTGTTGTATCATTGTGTGTGTGTATGTTACAGGTCTCGTCCCGTGTTGTATCATTGTGTGTGTGTATGTTACAGGTCTCGTCCCGTGTTGTATCATTGTGTGTGTGAATGTTACGGGTCTCGTCCCGTGTTGTATCATTGTGTGTGTGTATGTTACGGGTCTCGTCCCGTGTTGTATCATTGTGTGTGTGTGTGTGTATGTTACAGGTCTCGTCCCGTGTTGATCATTGTGTGTGTGTGTGTGTATGTTACGGGTCTCGTCCCGTGTTGTATCATTGTGTGTGTGTATGTTACGGGTCTCGTCCCGTGTTGTATCATTGTGTGTGTGTGTGAATGTTACGGGTCTCGTCCCGTGTTGTATCATTGTGTGTGTATGTTACGGGTCTTGTCCCGTGTTGTATCATTGTGTGTGTGTGTATGTTATGGGTCTCATCCCATGTTGTATCATTGTGTGTGTGCTCGGGTCTCGTCCCGTGTTGTATCATTGTGTGTGTGTATGTTATGGGTCTCGTCCCGTGTTGTATCATTGTGTGTATGTGTGTATGTTACAGGTCTCGTCCCGTGTTGATCATTGTGTGTGTGTATGTTACGGGTCTCGTCCCGTGTTGTATCATTGTGTGTGTGTGTTACGGGTCTCGTCCCGTGTTGTATCATTGTGTGTGTGTATGTTATGGGTCTTGTCCCGTGTTGTATCATTGTGTGTGTGTGTATGTTACGGGTCTCGTCCCGTGTTGTATCATTGTGTGTGTGTGTGTGTATGTTACAGGTCTCGTCCCGTGTTGATCATTGTGTGTGTGTGTGTGTATGTTACGGGTCTCGTCCCGTGTTGTATCATTGTGTGTGTGTATGTTACGGGTCTCGTCCCGTGTTGTATCATTGTGTGTGTGTGTGAATGTTACGGGTCTCGTCCCGTGTTGTATCATTGTGTGTGTATGTTACGGGTCTCGTCCCGTGTTGTATCATTGTGTGTGTGTGTTACGGGTCTCGTCCCGTGTTGTATCATTGTGTGTGTATGTTACGGGTCTCGTCCCATGTTGTATCATTGTGTGTGTGTGTATGTTACGGGTCTTGTCCCGTGTTGTATCATTGTGTGTTTGTGTATGTTATGGGTCTCATCCCATGTTGTATCATTGTGTGTGTGCTCGGGTCTCGTCCCGTGTTGTATCATTGTGTGTGTGTATGTTATGGGTCTCGTCCCGTGTTGTATCATTGTGTGTGTGTGTGTATGTTACAGGTCTCGTCCCGTGTTGATCATTGTGTGTGTGTATGTTACGGGTCTCGTCCCGTGTTGTATCATTGTGTGTGTGTGTGTGTGTGTGTGTATGTTAAAGGTCTCGTCCCGTGTTGATCATTGTGTGTGTGTGTGTGTATGTTACGGGTCTCGTCCCGTGTTGTATCATTGTGTGTGTATGTTACAGGTCTCGTCCCGTGTTGTATCATTGTGTGTGTGTATGTTATGGGTCTCATCCCATGTTGTATCATTGTGTGTGTGTGTATGTTACAGGTCTCGTCCCGTGTTGTATCATTGTGTGTGTGTATGTTACTGGTCTCGTCCCATGTTGTATCATTGTGTGTGTGTTCGGGTCTCGTCCCGTGTTGTATCATTGTGTGTGTGTATGTTACGGGTCTCGTCCCGTGTTGTATCATTGTGTGTGTGTATGTTACGGGTCTCGTCCCATGTTGTATCATTGTGTGTATGTGTATATTACGGGTCTCGTCCCGTGTTGTATCATTGTGTGTGTGTATGTTATGGGTCTCGTCCCGTGTTGTATCATTGTGTTTGTGTATGTTACGGGTCTCGTCCCGTGTTGTATCATTGTGTGTGTGTGTATGTTACGGGTCTCGTCCCGTGTTGTATAATTGTGTGTGTGTATGTTATGGGTCTCGTCCCGTGTTGTATAATTGTGTGTGTGTATGTTACGGGTCTCGTCCCGTGTTGTATCATTGTGTGTGTGTGTATGTTATGGGTCTCGTCCCGTGTTGTATCATTGTGTGTGTGTATGTTACAGGTCTCGTCCCGTGTTGTATCATTGTGTGTGTGTGTATGTTACAGGTCTCGTCCCGTGTTGTATCATTGTGTGTGTGTATGTTACGGGTCTCGTCCTGTGTTGTATCATTGTTCGCTTCTGTGTGTTCAGGTTTCGTCCCGTGTTGTATCGTTGTGCACTTGTGTGTGTTCGGGTCTTGTCCCGTGTGGAATCATTGTGTGTGTGTATGTTACGGGTCTCATCACGTGTTGTATCATTGTGTGTGTTTATGTTACAGGTCTCGTCCCGTGTTGTATCATTGTGTGTGTGTATGTTACAGGTCTCGTCCCGTGTTGTATCATTGTGTGTGTGTATGTTACAGGTCTCGTCCCGTGTTGTATCATTGTGTGTGTGTATGTTACAGGTCTCGTCCCGTGTTGTATCATTGTGTGTGTGAATGTTACGGGTCTCGTCCCGTGTTGTATCATTGTGTGTGTGTATGTTACGGGTCTCGTCCCGTGTTGTATCATTGTGTGTGTGTGTGTGTATGTTACAGGTCTCGTCCCGTGTTGATCATTGTGTGTGTGTGTGTGTATGTTACGGGTCTCGTCCCGTGTTGTATCATTGTGTGTGTGTATGTTACGGGTCTCGTCCCGTGTTGTATCATTGTGTGTGTGTGTGAATGTTACGGGTCTCGTCCCGTGTTGTATCATTGTGTGTGTATGTTACGGGTCTTGTCCCGTGTTGTATCATTGTGTGTGTGTGTATGTTATGGGTCTCATCCCATGTTGTATCATTGTGTGTGTGCTCGGGTCTCGTCCCGTGTTGTATCATTGTGTGTGTGTATGTTATGGGTCTCGTCCCGTGTTGTATCATTGTGTGTATGTGTGTATGTTACAGGTCTCGTCCCGTGTTGATCATTGTGTGTGTGTATGTTACGGGTCTCGTCCCGTGTTGTATCATTGTGTGTGTATGTTACAGGTCTCGTCCCGTGTTGATCATTGTGTGTGTGTATGTTACGGGTCTCGTCCCGTGTTGTATCATTGTGTGTGTGTGTTACGGGTCTCGTCCCGTGTTGTATCATTGTGTGTGTGTATGTTATGGGTCTTGTCCCGTGTTGTATCATTGTGTGTGTGTGTATGTTACGGGTCTCGTCCCGTGTTGTATCATTGTGTGTGTGTGTGTGTATGTTACAGGTCTCGTCCCGTGTTGATCATTGTGTGTGTGTGTGTGTATGTTACGGGTCTCGTCCCGTGTTGTATCATTGTGTGTGTGTATGTTACGGGTCTCGTCCCGTGTTGTATCATTGTGTGTGTGTGTGAATGTTACGGGTCTCGTCCCGTGTTGTATCATTGTGTGTGTATGTTACGGGTCTCGTCCCGTGTTGTATCATTGTGTGTGTGTGTTACGGGTCTCGTCCCGTGTTGTATCATTGTGTGTGTATGTTACGGGTCTCGTCCCATGTTGTATCATTGTGTGTGTGTGTATGTTACGGGTCTTGTCCCGTGTTGTATCATTGTGTGTTTGTGTATGTTATGGGTCTCATCCCATGTTGTATCATTGTGTGTGTGCTCGGGTCTCGTCCCGTGTTGTATCATTGTGTGTGTGTATGTTATGGGTCTCGTCCCGTGTTGTATCATTGTGTGTGTGTGTGTATGTTACAGGTCTCGTCCCGTGTTGATCATTGTGTGTGTGTATGTTACGGGTCTCGTCCCGTGTTGTATCATTGTGTGTGTGTGTGTGTGTGTGTGTATGTTAAAGGTCTCGTCCCGTGTTGATCATTGTGTGTGTGTGTGTGTATGTTACGGGTCTCGTCCCGTGTTGTATCATTGTGTGTGTATGTTACAGGTCTCGTCCCGTGTTGTATCATTGTGTGTGTGTATGTTATGGGTCTCATCCCATGTTGTATCATTGTGTGTGTGTGTATGTTACAGGTCTCGTCCCGTGTTGTATCATTGTGTGTGTGTATGTTACTGGTCTCGTCCCATGTTGTATCATTGTGTGTGTGTTCGGGTCTCGTCCCGTGTTGTATCATTGTGTGTGTGTATGTTACGGGTCTCGTCCCGTGTTGTATCATTGTGTGTGTGTATGTTACGGGTCTCGTCCCATGTTGTATCATTGTGTGTATGTGTATATTACGGGTCTCGTCCCGTGTTGTATCATTGTGTGTGTGTATGTTATGGGTCTCGTCCCGTGTTGTATCATTGTGTTTGTGTATGTTACGGGTCTCGTCCCGTGTTGTATCATTGTGTGTGTGTGTATGTTACGGGTCTCGTCCCGTGTTGTATAATTGTGTGTGTGTATGTTATGGGTCTCGTCCCGTGTTGTATAATTGTGTGTGTGTATGTTACGGGTCTCGTCCCGTGTTGTATCATTGTGTGTGTGTGTATGTTATGGGTCTCGTCCCGTGTTGTATCATTGTGTGTGTGTATGTTACAGGTCTCGTCCCGTGTTGTATCATTGTGTGTGTGTGTATGTTACAGGTCTCGTCCCGTGTTGTATCATTGTGTGTGTGTATGTTACGGGTCTCGTCCTGTGTTGTATCATTGTTCGCTTCTGTGTGTTCAGGTTTCGTCCCGTGTTGTATCGTTGTGCACTTGTGTGTGTTCGGGTCTTGTCCCGTGTGGAATCATTGTGTGTGTGTATGTTACGGGTCTCATCACGTGTTGTATCATTGTGTGTGTTTATGTTACAGGTCTCGTCCCGTGTTGTATCATTGTGTGTGTGTATGTTACAGGTCTCGTCCCGTGTTGTATCATTGTGTGTGTGTATGTTACAGGTCTCGTCCCGTGTTGTATCATTGTGTGTGTGTATGTTACAGGTCTCGTCCCGTGTTGTATCATTGTGTGTGTGAATGTTACGGGTCTCGTCCCGTGTTGTATCATTGTGTGTGTGTATGTTACGGGTCTCGTCCCGTGTTGTATCATTGTGTGTGTGTGTGTGTATGTTACAGGTCTCGTCCCGTGTTGATCATTGTGTGTGTGTGTGTGTATGTTACGGGTCTCGTCCCGTGTTGTATCATTGTGTGTGTGTATGTTACGGGTCTCGTCCCGTGTTGTATCATTGTGTGTGTGTGTGAATGTTACGGGTCTCGTCCCGTGTTGTATCATTGTGTGTGTATGTTACGGGTCTTGTCCCGTGTTGTATCATTGTGTGTGTGTGTATGTTATGGGTCTCATCCCATGTTGTATCATTGTGTGTGTGCTCGGGTCTCGTCCCGTGTTGTATCATTGTGTGTGTGTATGTTATGGGTCTCGTCCCGTGTTGTATCATTGTGTGTATGTGTGTATGTTACAGGTCTCGTCCCGTGTTGATCATTGTGTGTGTGTATGTTACGGGTCTCGTCCCGTGTTGTATCATTGTGTGTGTGTGTTACGGGTCTCGTCCCGTGTTGTATCATTGTGTGTGTGTATGTTATGGGTCTTGTCCCGTGTTGTATCATTGTGTGTGTGTGTATGTTACGGGTCTCGTCCCGTGTTGTATCATTGTGTGTGTGTGTGTGTATGTTACAGGTCTCGTCCCGTGTTGATCATTGTGTGTGTGTGTGTGTATGTTACGGGTCTCGTCCCGTGTTGTATCATTGTGTGTGTGTATGTTACGGGTCTCGTCCCGTGTTGTATCATTGTGTGTGTGTGTGAATGTTACGGGTCTCGTCCCGTGTTGTATCATTGTGTGTGTATGTTACGGGTCTCGTCCCGTGTTGTATCATTGTGTGTGTGTGTTACGGGTCTCGTCCCGTGTTGTATCATTGTGTGTGTATGTTACGGGTCTCGTCCCATGTTGTATCATTGTGTGTGTGTGTATGTTACGGGTCTTGTCCCGTGTTGTATCATTGTGTGTTTGTGTATGTTATGGGTCTCATCCCATGTTGTATCATTGTGTGTGTGCTCGGGTCTCGTCCCGTGTTGTATCATTGTGTGTGTGTATGTTATGGGTCTCGTCCCGTGTTGTATCATTGTGTGTGTGTGTGTATGTTACAGGTCTCGTCCCGTGTTGTATCATTGTGTGTGTGTGTGTGTGTATGTTAAAGGTCTCGTCCCGTGTTGATCATTGTGTGTGTGTGTGTGTATGTTACGGGTCTCGTCCCGTGTTGTATCATTGTGTGTGTATGTTACAGGTCTCGTCCCGTGTTGTATCATTGTGTGTGTGTATGTTATGGGTCTCATCCCATGTTGTATCATTGTGTGTGTGTGTATGTTACAGGTCTCGTCCCGTGTTGTATCATTGTGTGTGTGTATGTTACTGGTCTCGTCCCATGTTGTATCATTGTGTGTGTGTTCGGGTCTCGTCCCGTGTTGTATCATTGTGTGTGTGTATGTTACGGGTCTCGTCCCGTGTTGTATCATTGTGTGTGTGTATGTTACGGGTCTCGTCCCATGTTGTATCATTGTGTGTATGTGTATATTACGGGTCTCGTCCCGTGTTGTATCATTGTGTGTGTGTATGTTATGGGTCTCGTCCCGTGTTGTATCATTGTGTTTGTGTATGTTACGGGTCTCGTCCCGTGTTGTATCATTGTGTGTGTGTGTATGTTACGGGTCTCGTCCCGTGTTGTATAATTGTGTGTGTGTATGTTATGGGTCTCGTCCCGTGTTGTATAATTGTGTGTGTGTATGTTACGGGTCTCGTCCCGTGTTGTATCATTGTGTGTGTGTGTATGTTATGGGTCTCGTCCCGTGTTGTATCATTGTGTGTGTGTATGTTACAGGTCTCGTCCCGTGTTGTATCATTGTGTGTGTGTGTATGTTACAGGTCTCGTCCCGTGTTGTATCATTGTGTGTGTGTATGTTACGGGTCTCGTCCTGTGTTGTATCATTGTTCGCTTCTGTGTGTTCAGGTTTCGTCCCGTGTTGTATCGTTGTGCACTTGTGTGTGTTCGGGTCTTGTCCCGTGTGGAATCATTGTGTGTGTGTATGTTACGGGTCTCATCACGTGTTGTATCATTGTGTGTGTTTATGTTACAGGTCTCGTCCCGTGTTGTATCATTGTGTGTGTGTATGTTACAGGTCTCGTCCCGTGTTGTATCATTGTGTGTGTGTGTATGTTATGGGTCTCGTCCCGTGTTGTATCATTGTGTGTGTGTATGTTACAGGTCTCGTCCCGTGTTGTATCATTGTGTGTGTGTGTATGTTACAGGTCTCGTCCCGTGTTGTATCATTGTGTGTGTGTATGTTACGGGTCTCGTCCTGTGTTGTATCATTGTTCGCTTCTGTGTGTTCAGGTTTCGTCCCGTGTTGTATCGTTGTGCACTTGTGTGTGTTCGGGTCTTGTCCCGTGTGGAATCATTGTGTGTGTGTATGTTACGGGTCTCATCACGTGTTGTATCATTGTGTGTGTTTATGTTACAGGTCTCGTCCCGTGTTGTATCATTGTGTGTGTGTATGTTACAGGTCTCGTCCCGTGTTGTATCATTGTGTGTGTGTATGTTACAGGTCTCGTCCCGTGTTGTATCATTGTGTGTGTGTATGTTACAGGTCTCGTCCCGTGTTGTATCATTGTGTGTGTGAATGTTACGGGTCTCGTCCCGTGTTGTATCATTGTGTGTGTGTATGTTACGGGTCTCGTCCCGTGTTGTATCATTGTGTGTGTGTGTGTGTATGTTACAGGTCTCGTCCCGTGTTGATCATTGTGTGTGTGTGTGTGTATGTTACGGGTCTCGTCCCGTGTTGTATCATTGTGTGTGTGTATGTTACGGGTCTCGTCCCGTGTTGTATCATTGTGTGTGTGTGTGAATGTTACGGGTCTCGTCCCGTGTTGTATCATTGTGTGTGTATGTTACGGGTCTTGTCCCGTGTTGTATCATTGTGTGTGTGTGTATGTTATGGGTCTCATCCCATGTTGTATCATTGTGTGTGTGCTCGGGTCTCGTCCCGTGTTGTATCATTGTGTGTGTGTATGTTATGGGTCTCGTCCCGTGTTGTATCATTGTGTGTATGTGTGTATGTTACAGGTCTCGTCCCGTGTTGATCATTGTGTGTGTGTATGTTACGGGTCTCGTCCCGTGTTGTATCATTGTGTGTGTGTGTTACGGGTCTCGTCCCGTGTTGTATCATTGTGTGTGTGTATGTTATGGGTCTTGTCCCGTGTTGTATCATTGTGTGTGTGTGTATGTTACGGGTCTCGTCCCGTGTTGTATCATTGTGTGTGTGTGTGTGTATGTTACAGGTCTCGTCCCGTGTTGATCATTGTGTGTGTGTGTGTGTATGTTACGGGTCTCGTCCCGTGTTGTATCATTGTGTGTGTGTATGTTACGGGTCTCGTCCCGTGTTGTATCATTGTGTGTGTGTGTGAATGTTACGGGTCTCGTCCCGTGTTGTATCATTGTGTGTGTATGTTACGGGTCTCGTCCCGTGTTGTATCATTGTGTGTGTGTGTTATGGGTCTCGTCCCGTGTTGTATCATTGTGTGTGTATGTTACGGGTCTCGTCCCATGTTGTATCATTGTGTGTGTGTGTATGTTACGGGTCTTGTCCCGTGTTGTATCATTGTGTGTTTGTGTATGTTATGGGTCTCATCCCATGTTGTATCATTGTGTGTGTGCTCGGGTCTCGTCCCGTGTTGTATCATTGTGTGTGTGTATGTTATGGGTCTCGTCCCGTGTTGTATCATTGTGTGTGTGTGTGTATGTTACAGGTCTCGTCCCGTGTTGATCATTGTGTGTGTGTATGTTACGGGTCTCGTCCCGTGTTGTATCATTGTGTGTGTGTGTTACGGGTCTCGTCCCGTGTTGTATCATTGTGTGTGTGTATGTTATGGGTCTTGTCCCGTGTTGTATCATTGTGTGTGTGTATGTTACAGGTCTCGTCCCGTGTTGTATCATTGTGTGTGTGTATGTTACAGGTCTCGTCCCGTGTTGTATCATTGTGTGTGTGTATGTTACAGGTTTCGTCCCGTGTTGTATCATTGTGTGTGTGTATATTACGGGTCTCGTCCCGTGTTGTATCATTGTGTGTGTGTGTGTTACAGGTCTCGTCCCGTGTTGTATCATTGTGTGTGTGTGTATGTTACGGGTCTCGTCTCGTGTTGTATCATTGTGTGTGTGTATGTTACGGGTCTCGTCCCGTGTTGTATCATTGTGTGTGTGTGTATGTTATGGGTCTCGTCCTGTGTTGTATAATTGTGTGTGTGTATGTTACGGGTCTCGTCCCGTGTTGTATCATTGTTCGCTTCTGTGTGTTCAGGTTTCGTCCCGTGTTGTATCGTTGTGCGCTTGTGTGTGTTCGGGTCTTGTCCCGTGTGGAATCATTGTGTGTGTGTATGTTACGGGTCTCATCACGTGTTGTATCATTGTGTGTGTTTATGTTACAGGTCTCGTCCCGTGTTGTATCATTGTGTGTGTGTATGTTACAGGTCTCGTCCCGTGTTGTATCATTGTGTGTGTGTATGTTACAGGTCTCGTCCCGTGTTGTATCATTGTGTGTGTGTATGTTACGGGTCTCGTCCCGTGTTGTATCATTGTGTGTGTGTATGTTACAGGTCTCGTCCCGTGTTGTATCATTGTGTGTGTGTATATTACGGGTCTCGTCCCGTGTTGTATCATTGTGTGTGTGTATATTACGGGTCTCGTCCCGTGTTGTATCATTGTGTGTGTATGTTACAGGTCTCGTCCCGTTTTGTATCATTTTATGTGTGTATGTTACAGGTCTCGTCCCGTGTTGTATCATTGTGTGTGTGTATGCTACAGGTCTCGTCCCGTGTTGTATCATTGTGTGTGTGTATGTTACGGGTCTCGTCCCGTGTTGTATCATTGTGTGTGTGTATGTTACAGGTCTCGTCCCGTGTTGTATCATTGTGTGTGTGTATATTACGGGTCTAGTCCCGTGTTGTATCATTGTGTGTGTGTATATTACGGGTCTCGTCCCGTGTTGTATAATTGTGTGTGTATGTTACAGGTCTCGTCCCGTGTTGTATCATTGTGTGTGTGTATGTTACAGGTCTCGTCCCGTGTTGTATCATTGTGTGTGTGTACGTTACGGGTCTCGTCCCGTGTTGTATAATTGTGTGTGTGTATGTTACGGGTCTCGTCCCGTGTTGTATAATTGTGTGTGTGTATGTTACGGGTCTCGTCCCGTGTTGTATCATTGTGTGTGTGTATGTTACGGGTCTCGTCCCGTGTTGTATCATTGTGTGTGTGTATGTTACGGGTCTCGTCCCGTGTTGTATCATTGTGTGTGTGTATGTTACGGGTCTCGTCCTGTGTTGTATAATTGTGTGTGTGTATGTTACGGGTCTCGTCCCGTGTTGTATCATTGTTCGCTTCTCTGTGTTCAGGTTTCGTCCCGTGTTGTATCGTTGTGCGCTTGTGTGTGTTCGGGTCTTGTCCCGTGTGGAATCATTGTGTGTGTGTATGTTACGGGTCTCATCACGTGTTGTATCATTGTGTGTGTTTATGTTACAGGTCTCGTCCCGTGTTGTATCATTGTGTGTGTGTATGTTACAGGTCTCGTCCGTTGTTGTATCATTGTGTGTGTGTATGTTACAGGTCTCGTCCCGTGTTGTATCATTGTGTGTGTGTTCGGGTCTCGTCCCGTGTTGTATCATTGTGTGTGTGTATGTTACGGGTCTCGTCCCGTGTTGTATCATTGTGTGTGTGTATGTTACGGGTCTCGTCCCATGTTGTATCATTGTGTGTGTGTGTATATTACGGGTCTCGTCCCGTGTTGTATCATTGTGTGTGTGTGTGTGTGTGTATGTTAAAGGTCTCGTCCCGTGTTGATCATTGTGTGTGTGTGTGTGTATGTTACGGGTCTCGTCCCGTGTTGTATCATTGTGTGTGTGTATGTTACGGGTCTCGTCCCGTGTTGTATCATTGTGTGTGTGTGTGTGAATGTTACGGGTCTCGTCCCGTGTTGTATCATTGTGTGTGTATGTTACGGGTCTCGTCCCGTGTTGTATCATTGTGTGTGTATGTTACGGGTCTCGTCCCGTGTTGTATCATTGTGTGTGTGTATGTTACGGGTCTCGTCCCATGTTGTATCATTGTGTGTGTGTGTATATTAAGGGTCTCGTCCCGTGTTGTATCATTGTGTGTGTGTATGTTACGGGTCTCGTCCCGTGTTGTATCATTGTTCGCTTCTGTGTGTTCAGGTTTCGTCCCGTGTTGTATCATTTTGTGTGTGTATGTTTCGGTTCTCGTCCCGTGTTGCATCATTGTGTGTGTGAATGTTACGGGTCTCGTCCCGTGTTGTATCATTGTGTGTGTGTATGTTACGGGTCTCGTCCCGTGTTGTATCATTGTGTGTGTGTGTGTTACAGGTCTCGTCCCGTGTTGTATCATTGTGTGTGTGTATGTTACGGGTCTCGTCCCGTGTTGTATCATTGTGTTTGTGTATGTTACGGGTCTCGTCCCGTGTTGTATCATTGTGTGTGTGTGTATGTTACGGGTCTCGTCCCGTGTTGTATAATTGTGTGTGTGTATGTTATGGGTCTCGTCCCGTGTTGTATAATTGTGTGTGTGTATGTTACGGGTCTCGTCCCGTGTTGTATCATTGTGTGTGTGTGTATGTTACAGGTCTCGTCCCGTGTTGTATCATTGTGTGTGTGTGTATGTTACAGGTCTCGTCCCGTGTTGTATCATTGTGTGTGTGTATGTTACGGGTCTCGTCCCGTGTTGTATCATTGTTCGCTTCTGTGTGTTCAGGTTTCGTCCCGTGTTGTATCGTTGTGCACTTGTGTGTGTTCGGGTCTTGTCCCGTGTGGAATCATTGTGTGTCTGTATGTTACGGGTCTCATCACGTGTTGTATCATTGTGTGTGTTTATGTTACAGGTCTCGTCCCGTGTTGTATCATTGTGTGTGTGTATGTTACAGGTCTCGTCCCGTGTTGTATCATTGTGTGTGTGTATGTTACAGGTCTCGTCCCGTGTTGTATCATTGTGTGTGTGTATGTTACAGGTCTCGTCCCGTGTTGTATCATTGTGTGTGTGAATGTTATGGGTCTCGTCCCGTGTTGTATCATTGTGTGTGTGTATGTTACGGGTCTCGTCCCGTGTTGTATCATTGTGTGTGTGTGTGTGTATGTTACAGGTCTCGTCCCGTGTTGATCATTGTGTGTGTGTGTGTGTATGTTACGGGTCTCGTCCCGTGTTGTATCATTGTGTGTGTGTATGTTACGGGTCTCGTCCCGTGTTGTATCATTGTGTGTGTGTGTGAATGTTACGGGTCTCGTCCCGTGTTGTATCATTGTGTGTGTATGTTACGGGTCTTGTCCCGTGTTGTATCATTGTGTGTGTGTGTATGTTATGGTTCTCATCCCATGTTGTATCATTGTGTGTGTGCTCGGGTCTCGTCCCGTGTTGTATCATTGTGTGTGTTTATGTTATGGGTCTCGTCCCGTGTTGTATCATTTTGTGTGTGTATGTTTCGGTTCTCGTCCCGTGTTGCATCATTGTGTGTGTGAATGTTACGGGTCTCGTCCCGTGTTGTATCATTGTGTGTGTGTATGTTACGGGTCTCGTCCCGTGTTGTATCATTGTGTGTGTGTGTGTTACAGGTCTCGTCCCGTGTTGTATCATTGTGTGTGTGTATGTTACGGGTCTCGTCCCGTGTTGTATCATTGTGTTTGTGTATGTTACGGGTCTCGTCCCGTGTTGTATCATTGTGTGTGTGTGTATGTTACGGGTCTCGTCCCGTGTTGTATAATTGTGTGTGTGTATGTTATGGGTCTCGTCCCGTGTTGTATAATTGTGTGTGTGTATGTTACGGGTCTCGTCCCGTGTTGTATCATTGTGTGTGTGTGTATGTTACAGGTCTCGTCCCGTGTTGTATCATTGTGTGTGTGTGTATGTTACAGGTCTCGTCCCGTGTTGTATCATTGTGTGTGTGTATGTTACGGGTCTCGTCCCGTGTTGTATCATTGTTCGCTTCTGTGTGTTCAGGTTTCGTCCCGTGTTGTATCGTTGTGCACTTGTGTGTGTTCGGGTCTTGTCCCGTGTGGAATCATTGTGTGTCTGTATGTTACGGGTCTCATCACGTGTTGTATCATTGTGTGTGTTTATGTTACAGGTCTCGTCCCGTGTTGTATCATTGTGTGTGTGTATGTTACAGGTCTCGTCCCGTGTTGTATCATTGTGTGTGTGTATGTTACAGGTCTCGTCCCGTGTTGTATCATTGTGTGTGTGTATGTTACAGGTCTCGTCCCGTGTTGTATCATTGTGTGTGTGAATGTTATGGGTCTCGTCCCGTGTTGTATCATTGTGTGTGTGTATGTTACGGGTCTCGTCCCGTGTTGTATCATTGTGTGTGTGTGTGTGTATGTTACAGGTCTCGTCCCGTGTTGATCATTGTGTGTGTGTGTGTGTATGTTACGGGTCTCGTCCCGTGTTGTATCATTGTGTGTGTGTATGTTACGGGTCTCGTCCCGTGTTGTATCATTGTGTGTGTGTGTGAATGTTACGGGTCTCGTCCCGTGTTGTATCATTGTGTGTGTATGTTACGGGTCTTGTCCCGTGTTGTATCATTGTGTGTGTGTGTATGTTATGGTTCTCATCCCATGTTGTATCATTGTGTGTGTGCTCGGGTCTCGTCCCGTGTTGTATCATTGTGTGTGTTTATGTTATGGGTCTCGTCCCGTGTTGTATCATTGTGTGTGTGTGTATGTTACAGGTCTCGTCCCGTGTTGATCATTGTGTGTGTGTATGTTACGGGTCTCGTCCCGTGTTGTATCATTGTGTGTGTGTGTTACGGGTCTCGTCCCGTGTTGTATCATTGTGTGTGTGTATGTTATGGGTCTTGTCCCGTGTTGTATCATTGTGTGTGTGTGTATGTTACGGGTCTCGTCCCGTGTTGTATCATTGTGTGTGTGTGTGTGTATGTTACAGGTCTCGTCCCGTGTTGATCATTGTGTGTGTGTGTGTGTATGTTACGGGTCTCGTCCCGTGTTGTATCATTGTGTGTGTGTATGTTACGGGTCTCGTCCCGTGTTGTATCATTGTGTGTGTGTGTGAATGTTACGGGTCTCGTCCCGTGTTGTATCATTGTGTGTGTATGTTACGGGTCTCGTCCCGTGTTGTATCATTGTGTGTGTGTGTTACGGGTCTCGTCCCGTGTTGTATCATTGTGTGTGTATGTTACGGGTCTCGTCCCATGTTGTATCATTGTGTGTGTGTGTATGTTACGGGTCTTGTCCCGTGTTGTATCATTGTGTGTTTGTGTATGTTATGGGTCTCATCCTATGTTGTATCATTGTGTGTGTGCTCGGGTCTCGTCCCGTGTTGTATCATTGTTCGCTTCTGTGTGTTCAGGTTTCTACCCGTGTTGTATCGTTGTGCGCTTGTGTGTGTTCGGGTCTTGTCCCGTGTGGAATCATTGTGTGTGTGTATGTTACGGGTCTCATCACGTGTTGTATCATTGTGTGTGTTTATGTTACAGGTCTCGTCCCGTGTTGTATCATTGTGTGTGTGTATGTTACAGGTCTCGTCCCGTGTTGTATCATTGTGTGTGTGTATGTTACAGGTCTCGTCCCGTGTTGTATCATTGTGTGTGTGTATGTTACGGGTCTCGTCCCGTGTTGTATCATTGTGTGTGTGTATGTTACAGGTCTCGTCCCGTGTTGTATCATTGTGTGTGTGTATATTACGGGTCTCGTCCCGTGTTGTATCATTGTGTGTGTGTATATTACGGGTCTCGTCCCGTGTTGTATCATTGTGTGTGTATGTTACAGGTCTCGTCCCGTTTTGTATCATTTTATGTGTGTATGTTACAGGTCTCGTCCCGTGTTGTATCATTGTGTGTGTGTATGCTACAGGTCTCGTCCCGTGTTGTATCATTGTGTGTGTGTATGTTACGGGTCTCGTCCCGTGTTGTATCATTGTGTGTGGATGTTACAGGTCTCGTCCCGTTTTGTATCATTTTATGTGTGTATGTTACAGGTCTCGTCCCGTGTTGTATCATTGTGTGTGTGTATGCTACAGGTCTCGTCCCGTGTTGTATCATTGTGTGTGTGTATGTTACGGGTCTCGTCCCGTGTTGTATCATTGTGTGTGTGTATGTTACAGGTCTCGTCCCGTGTTGTATCATTGTGTGTGTGTATATTACAGGTCTCGTCCCGTGTTGTATCATTGTGTGTGTGTTCGGGTCTCGTCCCGTGTTGTATCATTGTGTGTGTGTATGTTACGGGTCTCGTCCCGTGTTGTATCATTGTGTGTGTGTATGTTACGGGTCTCGTCCCATGTTGTATCATTGTGTGTGTGTGTATATTACGGGTCTCGTCCCGTGTTGTATCATTGTGTGTGTGTGTGTGTGTGTATGTTAAAGGTCTCGTCCCGTGTTGATCATTGTGTGTGTGTGTGTGTATGTTACGGGTCTCGTCCCGTGTTGTATCATTGTGTGTGTGTATGTTACGGGTCTCGTCCCGTGTTGTATCATTGTGTGTGTGTGTGTGAATGTTACGGGTCTCGTCCCGTGTTGTATCATTGTGTGTGTATGTTACGGGTCTCGTCCCGTGTTGTATCATTGTGTGTGTATGTTACGGGTCTCGTCCCGTGTTGTATCATTGTGTGTGTGTATGTTACGGGTCTCGTCCCATGTTGTATCATTGTGTGTGTGTGTATATTAAGGGTCTCGTCCCGTGTTGTATCATTGTGTGTGTGTATGTTACGGGTCTCGTCCCGTGTTGTATCATTGTTCGCTTCTGTGTGTTCAGGTTTCGTCCCGTGTTGTATCATTTTGTGTGTGTATGTTTCGGTTCTCGTCCCGTGTTGTATCATTGTGTGTGTGAATGTTACGGGTCTCGTCCCGTGTTGTATCATTGTGTGTGTGTATGTTACGGGTCTCGTCCCGTGTTGTATCATTGTGTGTGTGTGTGTTACAGGTCTCGTCCCGTGTTGTATCATTGTGTGTGTGTATGTTACGGGTCTCGTCCCGTGTTGTATCATTGTGTTTGTGTATGTTACGGGTCTCGTCCCGTGTTGTATCATTGTGTGTGTGTGTATGTTACGGGTCTCGTCCCGTGTTGTATAATTGTGTGTGTGTATGTTATGGGTCTCGTCCCGTGTTGTATAATTGTGTGTGTGTATGTTACGGGTCTCGTCCCGTGTTGTATCATTGTGTGTGTGTGTATGTTATGGGTCTCGTCCCGTGTTGTATCATTGTGTGTGTGTATGTTACAGGTCTCGTCCCGTGTTGTATCATTGTGTGTGTGTGTATGTTACAGGTCTCGTCCCGTGTTGTATCATTGTGTGTGTGTATGTTACGGGTCTCGTCCCGTGTTGTATCATTGTTCGCTTCTGTGTGTTCAGGTTTCGTCCCGTGTTGTATCGTTGTGCACTTGTGTGTGTTCGGGTCTTGTCCCGTGTGGAATCATTGTGTGTGTGTATGTTACGGGTCTCATCACGTGTTGTATCATTGTGTGTGTTTATGTTACAGGTCTCGTCCCGTGTTGTATCATTGTGTGTGTGTATGTTACAGGTCTCGTCCCGTGTTGTATCATTGTGTGTGTGTATGTTACAGGTCTCGTCCCGTGTTGTATCATTGTGTGTGTGTATGTTACAGGTCTCGTCCCGTGTTGTATCATTGTGTGTGTGAATGTTACGGGTCTCGTCCCGTGTTGTATCATTGTGTGTGTGTATGTTACGGGTCTCGTCCCGTGTTGTATCATTGTGTGTGTGTGTGTGTATGTTACAGGTCTCGTCCCGTGTTGATCATTGTGTGTGTGTGTGTGTATGTTACGGGTCTCGTCCCGTGTTGTATCATTGTGTGTGTGTATGTTACGGGTCTCGTCCCGTGTTGTATCATTGTGTGTGTGTGTGAATGTTACGGGTCTCGTCCCGTGTTGTATCATTGTGTGTGTATGTTACGGGTCTTGTCCCGTGTTGTATCATTGTGTGTGTGTGTATGTTATGGGTCTCATCCCATGTTGTATCATTGTGTGTGTGCTCGGGTCTCGTCCCCTGTTGTATCATTGTGTGTGTTTATGTTATGGGTCTCGTCCCGTGTTGTATCATTGTGTGTGTGTGTGTATGTTACAGGTCTCGTCCCGTGTTGATCATTGTGTGTGTGTATGTTACGGGTCTCGTCCCGTGTTGTATCATTGTGTGTGTGTATGTTATGGGTCTTGTCCCGTGTTGTATCATTGTGTGTGTGTGTATGTTACGGGTCTCGTCCCGTGTTGTATCATTGTGTGTGTGTGTGTGTATGTTACAGGTCTCGTCCCGTGTTGATCATTGTGTGTGTGTGTGTGTATGTTACGGGTCTCGTCCCGTGTTGTATCATTGTGTGTGTGTATGTTACGGGTCTCGTCCCGTGTTGTATCATTGTGTGTGTGTGTGAATGTTACGGGTCTCGTCCCGTGTTGTATCATTGTGTGTGTATGTTACGGGTCTCGTCCCGTGTTGTATCATTGTGTGTGTGTGTTACGGGTCTCGTCCCGTGTTGTATCATTGTGTGTGTATGTTACGGGTCTCGTCCCATGTTGTATCATTGTGTGTGTGTGTATGTTACGGGTCTTGTCCCGTGTTGTATCATTGTGTGTTTGTGTATGTTATGGGTCTCATCCCATGTTGTATCATTGTGTGTGTGCTCGGGTCTCGTCCCGTGTTGTATCATTGTGTGTGTGTATGTTATGGGTCTCGTCCCGTGTTGTATCATTGTGTGTGTGTGTGTGTATGTTACAGGTCTCGTCCCGTGTTGTATCATTGTGTGTGTGTGTGTTACAGGTCTCGTCCCGTGTTGTATCATTGTGTGTGTGTATGTTACGGGTCTCGTCTCGTGTTGTATCATTGTGTGTGTGTATGTTACGGGTCTCGTCCCGTGTTGTATCATTGTGTGTGTGTGTATGTTACGGGTCTCGTCCTGTGTTGTATAATTGTGTGTGTGTATGTTACGGGTCTCGTCCCGTGTTGTATCATTGTTCGCTTCTGTGTGTTCAGGTTTCGTCCCGTGTTGTATCGTTGTGCGCTTGTGTGTTTTCGGGTCTTGTCCCGTGTGGAATCATTGTGTGTGTGTATGTTACGGGTCTCATCACGTGTTGTATCATTGTGTGTGTTTATGTTACAGGTCTCGTCCCGTGTTGTATCATTGTGTGTGTGTATGTTACAGGTCTCGTCCCGTGTTGTATCATTGTGTGTGTGTATGTTACAGGTCTCGTCCCGTGTTGTATCATTGTGTGTGTGTATGTTACGGGTCTCGTCCCGTGTTGTATCATTGTGTGTGTGTATGTTACAGGTCTCGTCCCGTGTTGTATCATTGTGTGTGTGTATATTACGGGTCTCGTCCCGTGTTGTATCATTGTGTGTGTGTATATTACGGGTCTCGTCCCGTGTTGTATCATTGTGTGTGTATGTTACAGGTCTCGTCCCGTTTTGTATCATTTTATGTGTGTATGTTACAGGTCTCGTCCCGTGTTGTATCATTGTGTGTGTGTATGCTACAGGTCTCGTCCCGTGTTGTATCATTGTGTGTGTGTATGTTACGGGTCTCGTCCCGTGTTGTATCATTGTGTGTGTGTATGTTACAGGTCTCGTCCCGTGTTGTATCATTGTGTGTGTGTATATTACGGGTCTCGTCCCGTGTTGTATCATTGTGTGTGTGTATATTACGGGTCTCGTCCCGTGTTGTATAATTGTGTGTGTATGTTACGGGTCTCGTCCCGTGTTGTATAATTGTGTGTGTGTATGTTACGGGTCTCGTCCCGTGTTGTATCATTGTGTGTGTGTATGTTACGGGTCTCGTCCCGTGTTGTATCATTGTGTGTGTGTATGTTACGGGTCTCGTCCCGTGTTGTATCATTGTGTGTGTGTATGTTACGGGTCTCGTCCTGTGTTGTATAATTGTGTGTGTGTATGTTACGGGTCTCGTCCCGTGTTGTATCATTGTGTGTGTGTGTGTGTGTGTATGTTAAAGGTCTCGTCCCGTGTTGATCATTGTGTGTGTGTGTGTGTATGTTACGGGTCTCGTCCCGTATTGTATCATTGTGTGTGTGTATGTTACGGGTCTCGTCCCGTGTTGTATCATTGTGTGTGTGTGTGTGAATGTTACGGGTCTCGTCCCGTGTTGTATCATTGTGTGTGTATGTTACGGGTCTCGTCCCGTGTTGTATCATTGTGTGTGTATGTTACGGGTCTCGTCCCGTGTTGTATCATTGTGTGTGTGTATGTTACGGGTCTCGTCCCATGTTGTATCATTGTGTGTGTGTGTATATTAAGGGTCTCGTCCCGTGTTGTATCATTGTGTGTGTGTATGTTACGGGTCTCGTCCCGTGTTGTATCATTGTTCGCTTCTGTGTGTTCAGGTTTCGTCCCGTGTTGTATCATTTTGTGTGTGTATGTTTCGGTTCTCGTCCCGTGTTGTATCATTGTGTGTGTGAATGTTACGGGTCTCGTCCCGTGTTGTATCATTGTGTGTGTGTATGTTACGGGTCTCGTCCCGTGTTGTATCATTGTGTGTGTGTGTGTTACAGGTCTCGTCCCGTGTTGTATCATTGTGTGTGTGTATGTTACGGGTCTCGTCCCGTGTTGTATCATTGTGTTTGTGTATGTTACGGGTCTCGTCCCGTGTTGTATCATTGTGTGTGTGTGTATGTTACGGGTCTCGTCCCGTGTTGTATAATTGTGTGTGTGTATGTTATGGGTCTCGTCCCGTGTTGTATAATTGTGTGTGTGTATGTTACGGGTCTCGTCCCGTGTTGTATCATTGTGTGTGTGTGTATGTTATGGGTCTCGTCCCGTGTTGTATCATTGTGTGTGTGTATGTTACAGGTCTCGTCCCGTGTTGTATCATTGTGTGTGTGTGTATGTTACAGGTCTCGTCCCGTGTTGTATCATTGTGTGTGTGTATGTTACGGGTCTCGTCCCGTGTTGTATCATTGTTCGCTTCTGTGTGTTCAGGTTTCGTCCCGTGTTGTATCGTTGTGCACTTGTGTGTGTTCGGGTCTTGTCCCGTGTGGAATCATTGTGTGTGTGTATGTTACGGGTCTCATCACGTGTTGTATCATTGTGTGTGTTTATGTTACAGGTCTCGTCCCGTGTTGTATCATTGTGTGTGTGTATGTTACAGGTCTCGTCCCGTGTTGTATCATTGTGTGTGTGTATGTTACAGGTCTCGTCCCGTGTTGTATCATTGTGTGTGTGTATGTTACAGGTCTCGTCCCGTGTTGTATCATTGTGTGTGTGAATGTTACGGGTCTCGTCCCGTGTTGTATCATTGTGTGTGTGTATGTTACGGGTCTCGTCCCGTGTTGTATCATTGTGTGTGTGTGTGTGTATGTTACAGGTCTCGTCCCGTGTTGATCATTGTGTGTGTGTGTGTGTATGTTACGGGTCTCGTCCCGTGTTGTATCATTGTGTGTGTGTATGTTACGGGTCTCGTCCCGTGTTGTATCATTGTGTGTGTGTGTGAATGTTACGGGTCTCGTCCCGTGTTGTATCATTGTGTGTGTATGTTACGGGTCTTGTCCCGTGTTGTATCATTGTGTGTGTGTGTATGTTATGGGTCTCATCCCATGTTGTATCATTGTGTGTGTGCTCGGGTCTCGTCCCGTGTTGTATCATTGTGTGTGTTTATGTTATGGGTCTCGTCCCGTGTTGTATCATTGTGTGTGTGTGTGTATGTTACAGGTCTCGTCCCGTGTTGATCATTGTGTGTGTGTATGTTACGGGTCTCGTCCCGTGTTGTATCATTGTGTGTGTGTATGTTATGGGTCTTGTCCCGTGTTGTATCATTGTGTGTGTGTGTATGTTACGGGTCTCGTCCCGTGTTGTATCATTGTGTGTGTGTGTGTGTATGTTACAGGTCTCGTCCCGTGTTGATCATTGTGTGTGTGTGTGTGTATGTTACGGGTCTCGTCCCGTGTTGTATCATTGTGTGTGTGTATGTTACGGGTCTCGTCCCGTGTTGTATCATTGTGTGTGTGTGTGAATGTTACGGGTCTCGTCCCGTGTTGTATCATTGTGTGTGTATGTTACGGGTCTCGTCCCGTGTTGTATCATTGTGTGTGTGTGTTACGGGTCTCGTCCCGTGTTGTATCATTGTGTGTGTATGTTACGGGTCTCGTCCCATGTTGTATCATTGTGTGTGTGTGTATGTTACGGGTCTTGTCCCGTGTTGTATCATTGTGTGTTTGTGTATGTTATGGGTCTCATCCCATGTTGTATCATTGTGTGTGTGCTCGGGTCTCGTCCCGTGTTGTATCATTGTGTGTGTGTATGTTATGGGTCTCGTCCCGTGTTGTATCATTGTGTGTGTGTATGTTACAGGTCTCGTCCCGTGTTGTATCATTGTGTGTGTGTGTGTTACAGGTCTCGTCCCGTGTTGTATCATTGTGTGTGTGTATGTTACGGGTCTCGTCTCGTGTTGTATCATTGTGTGTGTGTATGTTACGGGTCTCGTCCCGTGTTGTATCATTGTGTGTGTGTGTATGTTACGGGTCTCGTCCTGTGTTGTATAATTGTGTGTGTGTATGTTACGGGTCTCGTCCCGTGTTGTATCATTGTTCGCTTCTGTGTGTTCAGGTTTCGTCCCGTGTTGTATCGTTGTGTGCTTGTGTGTGTTCGGGTCTTGTCCCGTGTGGAATCATTGTGTGTGTGTATGTTACGGGTCTCATCACGTGTTGTATCATTGTGTGTGTTTATGTTACAGGTCTCGTCCCGTGTTGTATCATTGTGTGTGTGTATGTTACAGGTCTCGTCCCGTGTTGTATCATTGTGTGTGTGTATGTTACAGGTCTCGTCCCGTGTTGTATCATTGTGTGTGTGTATGTTACGGGTCTCGTCCCGTGTTGTATCATTGTGTGTGTGTATGTTACAGGTCTCGTCCCGTGTTTTATCATTGTGTGTGTGTATATTACGGGTCTCGTCCCGTGTTGTATCATTGTGTGTGTGTATATTACGGGTCTCGTCCCGTGTTGTATCATTGTGTGTGTATGTTACAGGTCTCGTCCCGTTTTGTATCATTTTATGTGTGTATGTTACAGGTCTCGTCCCGTGTTGTATCATTGTGTGTGTGTATGCTACAGGTCTCGTCCCGTGTTGTATCATTGTGTGTGTGTATGTTACGGGTCTCGTCCCGTGTTGTATCATTGTGTGTGTGTATGTTACAGGTCTCGTCCCGTGTTGTATCATTGTGTGTGTGTATATTACGGGTCTCGTCCCGTGTTGTATCATTGTGTGTGTGTATATTACGGGTCTCGTCCCGTGTTGTATAATTGTGTGTGTATGTTACAGGTCTCGTCCCGTGTTGTATCATTGTGTGTGTGTATGTTACAGGTCTCGTCCCGTGTTGTATCATTGTGTGTGTGTATGTTACAGGTCTCGTCCCCTGTTGTATCATTGTGTGTGTGTATGTTACAGGTCTCGTCCCGTGTTGTATCATTGTGTGTGTGTATGTTACAGGTCTCGTCCCGTGTTGTATCATTGTGTATGTGTATATTACGGGTCTCGTCCCGTGTTGTATCATTGTGTGTGTGTATGTTACGGGTCTCGTCCCGTGTTGTATCATTGTGTGTGTATATTACGGGTCTCGTCCCGTGTTGTATCATTGTGTGTGTGTATGTTACGGGTCTCGTCCCGTGTTGTATCATTGTGTGTGTATGTTACAGGTCTCGTCCCGTGTTGTATCATTGTGTGTGTGTATATTACGGGTCTCGTCCCGTGTTGTATCATCGTGTGTGTGTATATTACGGGTCTCGTCCCGTGTTGTATCATTGTGTGTGTGTATGTTATGGGTCTCGTCCCGTGTTGTATCATTGTGTGTGTGTGTGTTACGGGTCTCGTCCCATGTTGTATCATTGTGTGTGTGTATGTTACTCGTCTCGTCCCGTGTTGTATCATTGTGTGTGTGTGTGTTACGGGTCTCGTCCCGTGTTGTATCATTGTGTGTGTGTGTATGTTACGGGTCTCGTCCCGTGTTGTATCATTGTGTGTGTGTCTGTTACGGGTCTCGTCCCGTGTTGTATCATTGTGTGTGTGTATGTTACAGGTCTCATCCCGTGTTGTATCATTGTGTGTGTGTGTGTGTATGTTACGGGTCTCGTCCCGTGTTGTATCATTGTGTGTGTGTGTGTGTGTATGTTACGGGTCTCGTCCCGTGTTGTATCATTGTGTGTGTGTATGTTACGGGTCTCGTCCCGTGTTGTATCATTGTGTGTGTGTGTATGTTACGGGTCTCGTCCCGTGTTGTATCATTGTGTGTGTGTGTGTTACGGGTCTCGTCCCGTGTTGTATCATTGTGTGTATGTTACGGGTCTCGTCCCGTGTTGTATCATTGTGTGTGTGTATGTTACAGGTCTCGTCCCTTGTTGTATCATTGTGTGTGTGTATGTTACAGGTCTCGTCCCGTGTTGTATCATTATGTGTGTGTATTTTACGGGTCTCATCCTGTGTATTTATTAGAGGTACTCCTTGCTCTATGTATTGCAACACAACCTCAACATACCTGGTATAACACAACACTATGTATTGCAACACAACCTCAACATGCCTGGTATAAAACAACACTATGTATTTACATGCATTTGTTAAATCGCACTGTTGTATAACATGGCTGTACACTGCCAAAAATCAAAGCTTATTCTAAGTCAATTTCACTTGGTTCTCGACATACTTTACAAAAAGAGGCATAAACAAAGAGGAGAGTAACATGTGAGATATCTAGAGTCATGTCTAAACAGATCTCCCAGGTTTAAGGCAGAGAATATAACAGAAAGAGGCATGCACTACTGTTCCATGTTAAATATCTACTATCTATCTAACACCACAGTACTATCTACTGTTCCATGTTAAATATCTACATCTAACACCACAGTACTATCTACTGTTCCATGTTAACACCACAATTCTATCTACTGTTCCATGTTAAATATCTACTATCTATCTAACACCACAGTACTATCTACTGTTCCATGTTAAATATCTACATATAACACCACAGCACTGTCTACTGTTCCATGTTAAATATCTACTATCTATCTAACACCACAGTACTATCTACTGTTCCATGTTAAATATCTACATCTAACACCACAGCACTGTCTACTGTTCCATGTTAAATATCTATATCTAACACCACAGTACTATCTGCTGTTCCATGTTAAATATCTACATCTAACACCACAGTACTGTCTACTGCTCCATGTTAACACCACAGTACTATCTACTGTTCCATGTTAAATATCTACTATCTATCTAACACCACAGTACTATCTACTGTTCCATGTTAAATATCTACATCTAACACCACAGTACTATCTACTGTTCCATGTTAAATATCTACATCTAACACCACAGTACTATCTACTGTTCCATGTTAACACCACAGTACTATCTACTGTTCCATGTTAAATATCTATTTACTGTAGTGTATTTGCAGTATAACTGTAGTATTTACTGTAGTGTATTTGCAGTATAACTGTAGTATTTACTGTAGTGTATTTGCTGTATAACTGTAGTATTTACTGTAGTGTCTTTGCAGTATAACTGTAGTATTTACTGTAGTGTATTGGCAGTATAACTGTAGTGTTTACTAAAGTGTGTTTGTTTTATTATCTTTGACATCGAAGAGAAATACTAAAAGAGCTCATTTTCCATAACCTGTAGGTAGGTAGGTAGGTAGGTAGGTAGGTAGGTAGGTAGGTAGGTAGGTAGGTAGGTAGGTAGGTAGGTAGGTAGGTAGGTAGGTAGGTAGGTAGGTAGGTAGGTAGGTAGGTCGGTCGGTCGGTAGGTAGGTAGTACTGGGGTCTGAATGGATAGTCGAGCGCTTTTGCTCTTTTCTATAACCTGTAGAGAACACAATATATGGTCTATACTTGGCACGCAGGTTTCTCACTTATGGGTGGCACTAATTGCTATATGGGGGGTGAGAAATGGGCAGGGTATACACAAATTAAATACTGTAGTATTTACTAAAGTAAAAAAAGAAGTGCTGACTGTTTATGTGGACTGTAGTGTTTTTGCAGACATTACTGTAGTATTTACAGAGAGAGAGGGAGAGTGATAGAAGTAGAGCGAGAGAGAGAGAGAGAGAGAGGACAGAGAGGGAGAGAGAGAGAGTGAATGAACTGAGAGAGAAAGCACGCAGGGCATTCTACTCCATTAAAAAGCAAATTCAAATTCAAATACCTATTAAAATTTGGCTAAAATGAATTGAATATGTCAATGAACCAATTGCACTTTATGGCAGTGAGGTGTGGGGTCCACTTGCAAAACAAGATTTCATCAAATGGGACAAACACCCCATTGAAACCCTGCATGCAGAGTTCGGTAAGATTCTCCTACATGTCCAGAGGAAAACTACAAACAATGCATGCAGGGCAGAATTAGGCCAATATCCACTAATAATAAAAACTCAAAAAAGAACAATTAAGTTTTGAAAACATCTAAAATACAGTGACTCCCTCTCATATCATTACCAAGCCCTGCAATGCCAAGAGCTGAGCAAAGAAAAGAGTCCCCTCATCCAGCTGGTCCTGGGGCTGAGTTAACAAACCTGTTCTACTAACACACTGAAGCCTCAGGACCAGAACATCCAATCAATCAGAATAAACCAAATTACAATACAGTCAAAACAAAACTACTTTGCTTATTGGGAAACACAAGCACTAACACAAAGCAAAATGCAGTGCTATGTGGCCATAAATCGACAGTACACCGTGGCTAAATATTTGACCATGGTTACTGATCAAAACCTTGACATAGTACAGGCTCAGTGAGAGCAGCCTTGCTATTGAGAAGGGTAGACACAGGAAAACCTGTCTACCTGTAGAGGAAAGTCTGTGCAGCCACTGCACAACAGCAGAACCTGAGACGGAGCTGCATTTCCTGACTAAATGTGAAAAATATAAAACAATTTGAGAGTGTCATTTTCCCAAATTTGAAACCCTTATTAAAGGTTTCAAAGACCTCTCTGATGAGAGTAGGCTACCCGTCCTGTTGGGGGAGGACGCAGAGAGCTGTGTGTTGGCAGCGCACTACATTGCTGCCTGCCATAAGATGAGGGACAGTGTCTGACAGACCAATAAACCTGCACATGCCCTCTACTGTATGCTTATTGTTATTGTTGAATGTATGGTTATTTTGACCCTTGGTTATTGTTGTTACTGTTGTCCTTTTGACAATATTGAGTGTCATTATTATTTTTTTTTATATTGTAAATATCCAAAATAAGCTTTGGCAATATGTACATTGTTATGTCATGCCAATAAAGCGAATTGAATTGAATTGAAAGAGGGACAGAGAGAGAGGTAGAGAGAGAGAGAGAGAAGTAGTGCGAGAGAGAGAGAGAGAAAGAGGGACAGAGAGAGAGAGAAAGAGGGACAGAGAGAGAGAGAAAGAGGGACAGAGGTAGTGCAAGAGAGAGAGAAGTAGTGAGAGAGAAGTAGAGAGAGAGAGAGAGAGCACGAGAGAGAGGGACAGATAGCGAGAGATAAAAAAAGAGGTCCCTCTTACCTGTCACCGTATGCAGCAGCTGTGGCGGCAGCAGGCTGTGCATACCTGTAGGCAGCATAGCCCCCCTGGAAACACACACGGACACACAAGCACACACACACACACACACACGTACGCACACACACACAGAGATACAGAGAGATGGTTAATAAATGTGATTGATTCCTGTCAGTACCATTGATGTTCTGCTGGTTCATGGATCTACACATATATTGACAGAATACACCATCACACAGTCTGATCAATAGCAAGGCTGACGTAGGACTCAATACATATGAAATGCTTTGGATGTTAAATATTTCTGTGTGCTGAATGAATTATGCCACACGATCAATAATGTATTGATTTCATAATAAATGAAAGTAGATACATTTTTCATTAAAATGTAATATTTGTTTTCAAAGACTAATTTGACATAACTGCCTTGCAACAGATTCCCATATGTTCTAAAAAGAACACAGATTTTAATTTATGTAATGCTGCCATCAGCTGTTCAATTAGGCAAACACGACACACACACACACACACACACACACACACACACACACACACACACACACACACACACACACACACACACACACACACATCCATGCGACAGGCGGGTGTGCGGTGATGCAGTGATGATCAGTCTGTGAGCACAGCAAGACTCCATGTTCAACCAACCACAAAGTCACGCCAACCACGCCATGGCCAGAAACACGACCAGCATGCATTTCACTACACAGAGCAGAGCAGCAAGCCCCCAGGAGATGGCGTGATTCTGTTCCCTGTAAAAAACATAGCGTCCCCTGTTTCTGGTTCCTGTAAAATATAGCGTCCCCTGTTTCTGGTTCCTGTTAAATATAGCGTCCCCTGTTTCTGGTTCCTGTTAAATATAGCGTCCCCTGTTTCTGGTTCCTGTTAAATAGAGTGTCCCCTGTTTCTGGTTCCTGTTAAATATAGCGTCCCCTGTTTCTGGTTCCTGTTAAATAGAGTGTCCCCTGTTTCTGGTTCCTGTTAAATATAGCGTCCCCTGTTTCTGGTTCCTGTTAAATAGAGTGTCCCCTGTTTCTGGTTCCTGTTAAATATAGTGTCCCCTGTTACTGGTTCCTGTTAAATAGAGTGTCCCCTGTTTCTGGTTCCTGTTAAATAGAGTGTCCCCTGTTTCTGGTTCCTGTTAAATAGAGTGTCCCCTATTTCTGGTTCCTGTTAAATATAGCGTCCCCTGTTTCTGGTTCCTGTTAAATAGAGTATCCCCTGTTTCTGGTTCCTGTTAAATAGAGTGTCCCCTGTTTCTGGTTCCTGTTAAATAGAGTGTCCCCTGTTTCTGGTTCCTGTTAAATAGAGTGTCCCCTGTTTCTGGTTCCTGTTAAATAGAGTGTCCCCTGTTTCTGGTTCCTGTTAAATAGAGTGTCCCCTGTTTCTGGTTCCTGTTAAATAGAGTGTCCCCTGTTTCTGGTTCCTGTTAAATAGAGTGTCCCCTGTTTCTGGTTCCTGTTAAATAGAGTGTCCCCTGTTTCAGGTTCCTGTTAAATATAGCGTCCCCTGTTTCTGGTTCCTGTTAAATATAGCGTCCCCTGTTTCTGGTTCCTGTTAAATAGAGTGTCCCCTGTTTCTGGTTCCTGTTAAATAGAGTGTCCCCTGTTTCTGGTTCCTGTTAAATAGAGTGTCCCCTGTTTCTGGTTCCTGTTAAATAGAGTGTCCCCTGTTTCTGGTTCCTGTAAAATATAGCGTCCCCTGTTTCTGGTTCCTGTTAAATAGAGTGTCCCCTGTTTCTGGTTCCTGTTAAATAGAGTGTCCCCTGTTTCTGGTTCCTGTTAAATATAGTGTCCCCTGTTTCTGGTTCCTGTTAAATAGAGTGTCCCCTGTTTCTGGTTCCTGTTGAATAGAGTGTCCCCTTTTTCTGGTTCCTGTAAAATATAGTGTCCCCTGTTCCTGGCTCCTGTTAAATATAGTGTCCCCTGTTTCTGGTTCCTGTAAAATATAGTGTACCTACTGTTCTCTGCTCATCTACCCACAATGCACCTAATTTCTTCCAACAATGTAATACTGTACTATATTATTACCATTATATTGATGTAATATTGTACTATATTATTACCATTATACTGATGTAATATTGTACTATATTACTACCATTATATTGATGTAATATTGTACTATATTATTACCATTATACTTATGAAATACTGACTATATTATTACCATTATGCCGATGCAAAAGTGTAGTATATTATTACCATTATACTGATGTAATATTGTATTATATTATTACCATTATACTGATGTAAGAGTATACTATATTATTACCATTATACTTATGTAATACTGTACTATATTATTACCATTATACTGATTTAATACTATAATATATTCTTACCATTATACTGATGTAATAGTGTACTATATTATTAGCATTATACTGATGTAATAGTGTACTATATTATTACCATTATACTGATGTAATATTTTACTATATTATTACCATTATACTGATGTAATACTGTAGTATATTATTACCATTCCACTGATGTAATACTGTACTGTGGTATTAACATTCTACTGACTGATGTAATATTGTACTATATTATTACCATTTTACTGACTGATGTAATACTGAACAATATTATTACAATTCTACTGACGTAATACTATACTATATTATTACAATTCTACTGATGAAGTACTGTACTATGGTATTAACATTCTACTAGAGGTCGACCGATTTAATCGGAATGGCCGATTAATTAGGGCCGATTTCAAGTTTTCATAACAATCGGAAATCGTTATTTTTGGACGCCGATTTGGCCGATTTTTAAAAACATTTTTAAATATTTTTTGTTTTTTTAGACCTTTATTTAACTAGGCAAGTCAGTTAAGAACACATTCTTATTTTCAATAAAAGTCTAGGAACGGTGTGTTAACTCCCTTGTTCAGGGGCAGAACGACAGATTTTTACCTTCTCAGCTCAGGGATTCAATCTTGCAACCTTAAGGTTAACTAGTCCAACGCTCTAACCACCTGCTTTACATTGCACTCCACGAGGTTACGCAAATGCAGTAAGAAGCCAAGGTAAGTTGCTAGCTAGCATTAAACTTATCTTATAAAAAACAATCAATCAATCATAATCACTAGTTAACTACACATGGTTGATGATATTACTAGTTTATCTAGCCTGTCCTGCGTTGCATATAATCGCTTAGGTACACGTTGCTCCAACCATAAACATCGATGCCTTTCTTAAAATCAATACACAAGTATATATTTTTAAACCTGCATATTTAGTTAATATTGCCTACTAACATGAATTTCTTTTAACTACGGAAAATGTGTCACTTCACTTGCAAACAGAGTCAGGGTATATGTAGCAGTTTGGGCCGCCTGGCTCGTTGCGAACAGTGTGAAGACTATTTCTTCTTGACAAAGACAGCCGACTTCGCCAAACGGGGATGATTTAACAAAAGCGCATTTGCGAAAAAAACACAATCGTTGCACGACTGTACCTAACCATAAACATCAATGCCTTTCTTAAAATCAATACACAGAAGTATATATTTTTAAACCTGCATATTTAGCTAAAAGAAATCCAGGTTAGCAGGCAATATTAACCAGGTGAAATTGTGTCATTTTGCGTTCATTGCACGCAGTCAGGGTATATGCAACACTGTGGGTAATTTGTCAGAATTTTACGTAATTCTGACATAACACTGAAGGTTGTGCAATGTAACAGGAATAACTTTTTGTTTTCGAGATGATAGTTTCCGGATTCGACCATATTAATGACCTAAGGCTCGTGTTTCTGTGTGTTATTATATTATAATTAAGTCTATGATTTGATAGAGCAGTCTGACTGAGCGGTGGTAGGCACCAGCAGGCTCGTAACCATTCATTCAAAATAGCACTTTAGTGCGTTTTTCCAGCAGCCCTTCGCAATGCATTGCGCTGTTTATGACTTCAAGCCTATCAACTCCCAAGATGAGGCTGGTGTAACCCATGTGAAATGGCTAGCTAGTTAGCCGGGTGTGCGCTAATAGCGTTTCAAACGTCACTCGCTCTGAGACTTGGAGTAGTTGTTCCTCTTGCTCTGCATGGGTAACGCTGCTTCGAGGGTGGCTGTTGTCGATGTGTTCCTGGTTCCAGCCCAGGTAGGAGCGAGGAGAGGGACGGAAGCTATACTGTTACACTGGAAATACTAAAGTGCCTATAAGAACATCCAATAGTCAAAGGTATATGAAATACAAATTGTATAGAGAGAAATAGTCCTATAATTCCTATAATAACTACAACCTAAAACTTCTTACCTGGGAATATTGAAGACTCATGTTAAAAGGAACCACCAGCTTTCATATGTTCTCATGTTCTGAGCAAGGAACTTAAACATTAGCTTTCTTACATGGCACATATTGCACTTTACTTTCTTCTCCAACACTTTGTTTTTGCATTATTTAAACCAAATTGAACATGTTTCATTATTTATTTGAGGCTAAATTGATTTTATTGATGTATTATATTAAGTTAAAATAAGTGTTCATTCAGTATTGTTGTAATTGTCATTATTACAAAAAACAAACAAACAAACAAAAAAATTGGCTGATTAATCGGTATCGGCGGTTTTGGCCCCCCAATAATCGGCATCGGTATCGGCGTTGAAAAATCATAATCGGTCGACCTCTACATTCTACTAGAAGAAAAATAAAAGCACACCTATTTAGGCGAGGTGCTGGCTAGCGGAGTAGAAACCTACAAAATAAGGGAGAGCTGCACACTCTAGGAGCTCAGATGCAAAAATGTAATATCCAACGTTTCGACAGCCAACCCTGATCATCAGGGTTTGATCACAAACACTGCGAGATGACTCGTTTATTACACACAGGTGTCTGTAATCATGGCCACGTGTGGCCTAATATCATTGATTCATTCTCAAATATAAAAATGGCATACAAAGAACAGCATACAAAAAAACTAATGGATAGCATATGGATAGCATACGATCATAGATTCATTTTAGACTACACAAGCTTACAAACAATTACAATGGCAAAGTCACAATTATCACAAGAATGGCTTAAGATCAAAGTCTATGTTGAGACCGAAGGGAGCAAGGGTCTTTAAATTAAAGATCCAGGCAGCCTCTCGTCTTAACAATAAATTATCAAGGTCGCCCTCTCTCCTAGGGAGGGTGACATGTTCGATGCCAATATAACGCAGAGACTAAATCGAGTCGTTTGCTTCCAAAAAGTGGGCCGCAACTGGGTAAGTCAAGTTTTTGCACCTAATGGTGCTACGATGCTCTGAGATATGTACTTTTAATTCACGCTTTGTTTTACCCAGATAATGTTTACCACAAGGACAAGTTATAAGATAAATAACTGCCTTAGTGGAGCACGTAATAACACCTTTGATTGGGATCGATTTCTCTGTTTGTGGGTGTTTGAAGGATCTACATTTATAAGTGCCATTGCATTGAGCACAGCCATTACACTTGTAATTTCCATCCAGTAGGGGCGCAAATAGACGTTGTTCAGGAATATCTTGGGGTGGTAAATCAGAGTGTACCAATTGGTCTCTGAGATTTCTGCCCCGTGTCACGTCCTGACCAGTAAAGGGGTCTATTTGTTATTGTAGTTTGGTCAGGACGTGGCGATATTTGTTTTCATGGTTTTATGTATGTGTTTAGATAGAGGGATATTTTGTGTAGAGTGTTTCTGGGGTTTATTGGTGTTGGTGTCGATGTAGAGGGGGCAGTTGATTTAGGTGGTTCGGGGTGTGTGTGTATTGTAGAGGGGTGTTTGATTTATGTGTTCCGGGGTGTTGGGTATGTTCTTGTGTTTGTATTTCTAAGGGGCTGTTCTAGTTTTGTATTTCTGGTTTGGCCTGGTATGACTCTCAATCAGGAACAGCTGTACATCGTTGTTGCTGATTGAGAGTCATACTTAGGGCGCCTGATTTCACCTGTCACTTTGTGGGAGGTTATTTCCGTGTTTAGCGTTATGCCTTACAGGACTGTTTACCGTCGTTGTGTTTTTGTATACGTGTTTGTTTTGGTTTCCCTTCTTTGTCCTAATAAAAGAAGATGAGTGTACATATACCCGCTGTGTTTTGGTCTCAACCCTACGACACCCGTGACACCCCGCTAGAATACGACCAGGGGAAGGTCCGAAAACACGATTCCCTGAACGATTCCCTTAATTTGTTCAGTGCACTTTGAATAGCGGGTAGTTAGAACGCAAGAACTGACGGATGTAATAGTGTACTATATTATTACCATTCTACTGACTGATGTAATACTGTACAATATTATTACCATTCTACTGATGTAATACTGTACAATATTATTACCATTCTACTGATGTAATACTGTACTATATTATTACCATTCTACTGATGTAATACTGTACAATATTATTACCATTCTACTGATGTAATACTGTACTATATTATTACCATTCTACTGACTGATGTAATACTGTACTATATTATTACAATTCTACTGATGTAATACTGTACTATATTATTACCATTCTACTGATGTAATATTGTACTATATTATTACAATTCTTCTGAATGACGTAATATTGTACAAAATTATTACAATTCTACTGACTGACGTATTATTGTACTATATCATTACCATTTTACTGACTGATGTATTTCTGTACAGTATTATTACCATTCTACTGATGTAATACTGTACTATATTATTACAATTCTTCTGACTGACGTAATATTGTACTATATTATTACCATTTTACTGACTGATGTAATACTGTACAATATTATTACCATTCTACTGATGTAATACTGTACTGTATTATTACCATTCTACTGATGTAATACTGTACTATATTATTACAATTCTTCTGACTGACGTAATATTGTACTATGTTATTACCATTTTACTGGCTGATGTAATACTGTACTATATTATTACCATTATACTGATGTAATACTGTACTATATTATTACCATTCTACAGATGTAATAGTGTACTATATTTTGCCATTATACTGACATTTGTAATACTGTATTATTTTATCACCATTCTACTCTACAGCGGTTCTCCAAAATAACTCACACTGGCATGGTCTAGGGAGGTACTGTGTCTGTGTACCAAATGGCATCCTATTCCCTATGGGCCCCTGGTCTAATGTAGTGAACTATAAAGGGAATAGGATGCCATTGGGAACAGAGCCTTAGAGAGGGATGGACAGAGATGACAGGAAGATGGAGACAGTTATCTCCTGAGTTGGTCACCGTTCACTCTTCTGTGGTACACCGTCCGTCAACCGTGTGTGTATGTGTGTATGTGTGTGTGGCAGGCACAGCAGAGAGAGAGAGAGAGAGAGAGAGAAGGGGGCGAGAGAGAGAGAGAGAGGGGGAAGAGAGAGAGAGAGAGGGAAGAGAGAGAGAGAGGGAGAGAGAAAGAGGGAGGGGGAGAGAGAGAGAGAGAGGGAGAGAGAAAGAGGGAGGGGAGAGAGAGAGAGAGAGGGAGAGAGAGAGAGAGAGAGAGAGAGACAGAGGGGGAGATCCTGACTCACTGTTCAGTTCTATCTTTCCATGCTCATAAATTAGTGCAATCTGTTTTATAATGGGTGTTTCTCTCCAGAGGTATTTTCTTGCTGTTGTGAGCACACGTGTGTGTGTGTGTGTGTGTGTGTGTGTGTGTGTCTAGAGGGGGTAGGAAGAGGAAGGATACAGGTAGATGGGAGATTGAGCAAAATGTCCTTAGTATGAACACACACATACTGTAATACTCCTTAGTATAAACACACACATACTATAATACTCCTCAGTATGAACACACACATACTGTAATACTCCTCAGTATGAACACACACATACTGTAATACTCCTCAGTATGAACACACACATACTGTAATACAACTCAGTATAAACACACACATACTTGAATACTCCTCAGTATGAACACACACATACTGTAATACTCCTAAGTATGAACACACACATACTGTAATACTCCTAAGTATGAACACACACATACTGTAATACTCCTCAGTATGAACACACACAAACTGTAATGTGAACATCTTGGATTATTCTCACTGAATCCCTGACTTGGTCTTCAGAAAACTGTCCACACTTCCTCTCTCTGATCAGGCTCACCATGCAGACTGGTCACCCATGATACAAGTCATTATTCGACGTTCATCCATGTCTGAGGATGTCGAGAGATGACGTGGAAACCGGTCACTTGGGGCAACAGTGAGCGATGTTACCTTCAACTAGATTTTGGCTGTGCTAGGGTCTTGTGGACAGGGATGGGCGTTAGCATCTACCTCTGGTGCTGAAGATTGCATGTTTGTTAGCATCTGCCTTGGGTGCTGAAGGTTGCATGTTTGTTAGCATCTGCCTCGGGTGCTGAAGGTTGTATGTTTGTTAGCATCTGCCTCGGGTGGTGAAGGTTGCCTGTTTGTTAGCATCTGCCTCTGAAGATTGCATGTTTGTTAGCATCTACCTCTGGTGCTGAAGATTGCATGTTTGTTAGCATCTGCCTCTGGTGCTGAAGTTTGCATGTTTGTTAGCATCTGCCTCTGAAGGTTACATGTTTCTTAGCATCTGCCTCTGAAGGTTGCATGCTTGAATCCAGAGATAGAAAGTTGTTTTTGAGATTTTTGTTTTAAGCCTATCCCAAACCTTAACCCTTCAGAGTTAATGTCTAAACTTAACCCTAAACACTTTGAACAACTTCAAAATTTGAGGAACATGGATGAACGTCTAATTCTGAGGTGAGACTGTGAGAGCTTGTTGCACAATGGGTTGCCTCCCAAATGGCCCCCTGTTCCCTATGTAGTGCCTGACCTTTCACCAGATCCCCATGACAACAACCATAAACACCACGCATGCAACGTCTAACAGAGTTAGCCTCTCTTCAACTAGCCTCTTAAGAAATAAGCTATTTAAACATTTCTGGATTTGTATGGGTTGGTTGCAGTGGAGCCTGCTGAGGGGAGGATGGCTCATAATAATGTCAGGAACGGAGCAAATGGAATGGCATCAAACACCTGGAAACCATATGTTTGATGTATTTGATAACATTCCACTGATTCCACTCCAGCCATTACCATGACCCCATCCTCCCCAATTAAGGTGTCACTAACCTCCTGTGGTTGGTTGTGTTTACATGTAAAAAACAAATCCAGTTTATGTAGGCCTATAAACATTGGTATGGCTGGTTGTGTTTACATTACATTGAGCTGCTGTAGGTCTATAAACATTGGTATGGCTGGTTGTGTTCATGTTACATTGAGCTGCTGTAGGTCTATAAACATTGGTATGGCTGGTTGTGTTTACATTACATTGAGCTGCTGTAGGCCTATAAACATTGGTATGGCTGGTTGTGTTTACATTACATTGAGCTGCTGTAGGTCTATAAACATTGGTATGGCTGGTTGTGTTTACATTACATTGAGCTGCTGTAGGCCTATAAACATTGGTATGGCTGGTTGTGTTTACATTACATTGAGCTGCTGTAGGTCTATAAACATTGGTATGGCTGGTTGTGTTTACATTACATTGAGCTGCTGTAGGTCTATAAACATTGGTATGGCTGGTTGTGTTTATGTTACATTGAGCTGCTGTAGGTCTATAAACATTGGTATGGCTGGTTGTGTTCATGTTACATTGAGCTGCTGTAGGTCTATAAACATTGGTATGGCTGGTTGTGTTTATGTTACATTGAGCTGCTGTAGGTCTATAAACATTGGTATGGCTGGTTGTGTTTACATTACATTGAGCTGCTGTAGGTCTATAAACATTGGTATGGCTGGTTGTGTTTATGTTACATTGAGCTGCTGTAGGTCTATAAACATTGGTATGGCTGGTTGTGTTTACATTACATTGAGCTGCTGTAGGCCTATAAACATTGGTATGGCTGGTTGTGTTTATGTTATATTGAGCTGCTGTAGGTCTATAAACATTGGTATGGCTGGTTGTGTTTATGTTATATTGAGCTGCTGTAGGTCTATAAACATTGGTATGGCTGGTTGTGTTTACATTACATTGAGCTGCTGTAGGTCTATAAACATTGCTATGGCTGGTTGTGTTTACATTACATTGAGTTGCTGTAGGTCTATAAACATTGGTATGGCTGGTTGTGTTTATGTTACATTGAGCTGCTGTAGGTCTATAAACATTGGTATGGCTGGTTGTGTTTACATTACATTGAGCTGCTGTAGGTCTATAAACATTGGTATGGCTGGTTGTGTTCATGTTACATTGAGCTGCTGTAGGCCTATAAACATTGGTATGGCTGGTTGTGTTTACATTACATTGAGCTGCTGTAGGTCTATAAACATTGGTATGGCTGGTTGTGTTCATGTTACATTGAGCTGCTGTAGGTCTATAAACATTGGTATGGCTGGTTGTGTTTATGTTACATTGAGCTGCTGTAGGTCTATAAACATTGGTATGGCTGGTTGTGTTTATGTTACATTGAGCTGCTGTAGGTCTATAAACATTGGTATGGCTGGTTGTGTTTACATTACATTGAGCTGCTGTAGGCCTATAAACATTGGTATGGCTGGTTGTGTTTATGTTACATTGAGCTGCTGTAGGTCTATAAACATTGGTATGGCTGGTTGTGTTTACATTACATTGAGCTGCTGTAGGCCTATAAACATTGGTATGGCTGGTTGTGTTTACATTACATTGAGCTGCTGTAGGCCTATAAACATTGGTATGGCTGGTTGTGTTTATGTTATATTGAGCTGCTGTAGGCCTATAAACATTGGTATGGCTGGTTGTGTTTACATTACATTGAGCTGCTGTAGGCCTATAAACATTGGTATGGCTGGTTGTGTTTATGTTATATTGAGCTGCTGTAGGTCTATAAACATTGGTATGGCTGGTTGTGTTTACATTACATTGAGCTGCTGTAGAGCTACATTCAACCGAACCGTATATGAGATTTTAGAGTTGGACCAACTTTTGTAATGTTGAATATTTTTCTATTTAGACATTCAGTTACATAGCACAGTTTAAATACCCCCATGTAGTGTTGCTGGGGTGCGATAGATTGTTCATTAAAATGTCATGTAAACGCATCATAATGCAGAAACCTCAATGTCCCAGCTCTCTAAATACCTGGTTCGGCAACTCTCTAAATACCTGGCTCTGCAACTCTCTAAATACCTGACTCTGCAACTCTCTAAATACATGGCTCTGCAACTCTCTAAATACCTGGCTCTGCAACTCTCTAAATACATGGCTCTGCAACTCTCTAAATACCTGGCTCTGCAACTCTCTAAATACATGGCTCTGCAACTCTCTAAATACCTGGCTCTGCAACTCTCTAAATACATGGCTCTGCAACTCTCTAAATACATGGCTCTGCAACTCTCTAAATACCTGGCTCTGCAACTCTCTAAATACATGGCTCTGCAACTCTCTAAATACCTGGCTCTGCAACTCTCTAAATACATGGCTCTGCAACTCTCTAAATACCTGACTCTGCAACTCTCTAAATACCTGACTCTGCAACTCTCTAAATATATGGCTCTGCAACTCTCTAAATACCTGGCTCTGCAACTCTCTAAATACATGGCTCTGCAACTCTCTAAATACCTGGCTCTGCAACTCTCTAAATACATGGCTCTGCAACTCTCTAAATACCTGGCTCTGCAACTCTCTAAATACCTGGCTCTGCAACTCTCTAAATACATGGCTCTGCAACTCTCTAAATACATGGCTCTGCAACTCTTTAAATACCTGGCTCTGCAACTCTCTAAATACCTGACTCAGCAACTCTCTAAATACCTGACTCTGCAACTCTCTAAATACATGGCTCAGCATACAACCAACCAACATGAATAAAGCCACATGTAAATGTCATATGTCCTTAGTGGTAAGTAGAAACACAGCTATCTCTGTTACGGACCTCAACGTCATTCAGTGGTAATAATACTTACATAAATATCTGCACCATAAAATCCATCCTGGTAAACAACACTGCAAAGGATGCAAACACAAACACAAACAAACAAAACAAACATCCATATTAGTGCAAGTTGACATGCAGGCACCATCTAGACACCAACCCTGTCTGTCTGTCTGTGCAGAGGTTAGTTTGTACAATCAAAAACCACCAGACATGAGAGGGGTGGAGCCAGGGAAGTTCTGCAGGCACTCTCCTCCCCTACTCTGTCTCTCTTTGTGAATCCCAAACCACCGCCTTGCCCCTACCCACTCGCTTGGAGGGCCCTCTGTTGTCACGTGTTGTTGACGAAACTCAGAGGGTGACTTCCAGAGTGGCGAGGGGATCAATAAACCTATCAACTTCGGGACTCATGCCGTATTCAAAACAACTGGGAACTCGGAAATCTCCGACGTCTGACTTCAGTGTGTTCAAGACAACTGAGAACTGTGAAAAAAACGAACTCTGACTGAGATTTCTTTTTTAACGGTCATCCAACTTGGAATTCCAAGTCGGAAACTCAGGCATCTTTCTAGAGCTCCGCTTTTCGACGCTTTCACTGATGTCACGACTTGACCTCTTTTTTCAGAGTTCCCAGTTGTCTTGAAAGCACCAACACTCCCAACTAGAATGGTGCAATTTATGTTCCACATTTAAATTATAAAACAAGCAAGAAATTAAAATGAACAAATCGCCCCTGTCGTTTAACAAAATATAACAGTTAGCATGAGTGGTATTTCATCTTTTATATGTGTCAAGTCAGGACATCGGACATAAACAAATGCACGTGTCATATAATTCGACAAGCCTCTCTATTATTTTGTGTGAAATTGGGCAAACTAAAAAATTACACGGTGCCTTATGGGATTCACTTCTCTCTGAAGCAGGCAGCATTGCAGGCTCAGTAGAAGTGACTACCGGTGGGGCTAATTAGCCCCTACACCCTCTATAGTTTTACCTCCTTTTGGGACACTTGTGCAAAAGGAGGAAGTGAGCGTGAACACGTAAATGGAGGGCCAAGGGGAAGGGGGTGATTTGGGATCCAGTCTTTCTCTTTCTCTGAGGTGGTAAGGAGGCTGGGGAGGTCCAGAAAATGGATCA
>NC_138296.1:8095000-8097500 GCF_965601325.2 Salmo salar | reverse complement strand
GGCACGGGGAAGAGGGACAGGGTGTGGGGGGCACGGGGAAGAGGGAGAGGGTATAGGGGGCACGGGGAAGAGGGAGAGGGTGTGGGGGGCATGGGGAAGAGGGAGAGAGAATAGGGGGCACGGGGAAGAGGGAGAGAGTGTAGGGGGCACGGGGAAGAGGGGGAGGGTATCGGGGGCACGAGGAAGAGGGAGAGGGTGTAGGGTGCACGAGGGAGAGGGTGTAGGGTGCACGAGGGAGAGGGTATCGGGGGCACGAGGGAGAGGGTGTAGGGGGCACGGGGAAGAGGGAGGGGGTGTAGGGTGCACGGGGGAGAGGGTATAGGGGGCACGGGGAAGAGGGAAAGGGTGTATGGGGCAGGGGGGGTGGGGGAGTGGGCTCTCTCCGAATCCAAAGACAGCAGAGAGCTATAAGCGCTGAGTAGAAGTTACCCTTTAAGCACAGATCTAGGATCAGATACCCTCCCCTAATCCTAACCCTAACAAATAGGAGGGTACACAATGGACCTTAGATCAGTGTCTGGAGGCAACTCCATCCCAAACACTACAACCCCCAGAACCCCCCAGCCCAGACTGACAGTCATCTCACATGAGTCTGTGCAAGGTCAGGTGCAAGTCTTTGGGCATGCCTGATCACATGCTATGGGGTGGCGTTCTCTGGTGGGGCAAGATCAGTATACACTGCTTCTATCCTCTATCCTGAAAACCCCATTACACATCATATACAGACACAGAGAGAGACAGTTAGAGAGAGAGACGGAGAGAGAGAGAAGGAGAATAGAGAAGAGAGAGAGAGAGAGAGAGAGAGAGAAAGAGAGAGAGAGGAGGAGGATAGAGAGACAGGAGGATAGAGAGAGAGAGAGATAGAGAGAGAAGGGGGGAGGAGGATAGAGAAAGAGAGAGACAGGAGGAGGATAAAGAGAGAGACAAAGGGAACAAGAGGAGTGAGGTATACACAAATAAAGACAGAATAGAGAGCACAGTACAGATAGATAAAGAGAGAAGAGAGGGAAACTCACCCTCCGTAAGTGGGGATGTGAGGTGGGGGTGCTCTGAATGTGTTGTAGACCGTACGCCCTCGACCTCTTAGATGGGCCCCTCTGTAAGCCGCCACTGCTGCACTGGCTGCTGTGTAGGGGAAGCCCGGTACTGGAGACAGAAAGAGAGTACGGTAGAGAGAGAAGGGGTGAGAGAGAGAGAGAGAGAGAGAGGTTATAATTTCACAGAGAAATGCTTCAGTGCTCTGTGTAAAAATTGCAGCAAGATGAATTGTAAATTCAGATGACATCGATTTAAATCAAATATTTAAATACTAAAACTGCATAAAACAAACACTCACCCTATTCCCTATATAGTGCACTACTTTGACCAGGGCTTGTAGGGCACTATCTAGAGAATAGGGAGTCATTTTGGACACAGACAGTGAGTTAACAGGATTAGAGCGTGATATCTCCAGAATGGACCAGGCTGTTCTAAAGACATCAGGTATATTGACAGGAGAGTCACAAGGTAAACATCTTCCTATTGATTGTATTAAGCATGGGCACAACAACAACAACAACAGACTATGATGACGGGTCAATGTTCTCATAGTCTGACAGGTAATATACACTACAGGCTTTGTGTGACCTTGGAAATGGAGAACATTTTTCTGTGCTCTCAAGTATATCACACTCAAGCACTGCACTTAAACACTCCCAAGTGGTCGAACCATTCAACACTCCAAGTGGTCGAACCATTCAACACTCCAAGTGGTCGAACCTTTCAACACTCCATGTGGTCGAACCATTCAACACTCCAAGTGGTCGAACCTTTCAACACTCCAAGTGGTCGAACCTTTCAACACTCAATCAAGAGAAGTCCAAGTGGTCAAACCTTTCAACACTCCATGTGGTCGACCTTTCAACACGCCATAAAGAGATGTCCAAGAAGTCCAAGTGGTCGAACCTTTCAACACTCCATAAAGAGAAGTCCAAGTGGTCGTACCTTTCAACACTCCAAGTGGTCAAAACCTTTCAACACTCCAAGTGGTTGAACCTTCAATGAGCCATAAAGAGAAGTCCAAGTGGTTGAACCTTTCAACACTCCAAGTAGTCGAACCTTTCACCACTCCAAGTGGTCGAACTTTTCAACACTCCAAAAAGAGATGTCCAAGTAGTCAAACCTTTCATCACTCCAAGTGGTCGAACCTTTCAATGCTCCAAAAAGAGATGTCCAAGTGGTCGCACCTTTCATCACTCCAAGTGGTCGAACCTTTCAATGCTCCTTAAAGAGAAGTCCAAGTGGTCAAACCTTTCAACACTCCAAGTGGTCAAACCTTTCAACACTCCAAGTGGTCGGAACCTTTCAACACTCCAAATGGTCGGAACCTTTCAACACTCCAAGTGGTCGAACCTTTCAACGCTCTAAAAAGAGAAGTCCAAGTGGTCGAACATTTCAACACTCCAAGTGGTCAAACCTTTCAATACTCCAAGAAGTCAGACCTTTCAACGCTCCATACAGA
>NC_138296.1:8067500-8090000 GCF_965601325.2 Salmo salar | reverse complement strand
CGGAACTGTGCATTTTCGGTTTTCCCTTTTGTTATTTTGTTTGCGTGTTTCTTGCAAATAAATATCATGAACACTTACCACGCTGCGTTTTGGTCCACTTCTCCTTCAACTACAAATGACAAGCGTTACAGTCTGTGTGTAGGCATGAAGTCTTCTACCCCTCTAATCTATAAATATCTATTTGTTACCACTGTCTTCTGATTCTTCTGTACTGCACTAAAACATTGTTTCAATTAACCCAGGTTGGTGTGGCCTTGGTGGGCATTCAACCCAGGTTGTTGTGGCCTTGGTGGGCATTTCAACCCAGGTTGTTGTGGCCTTGGTGGGCATTTCAACCCAGGTTGGTGTGGCCTTGGTGGGCATTTCAACCTAGGTTGGTGTGGCCTTGGTGGGCATTTCAACCCAGGTTGGTGTGGCCTTGGTGGTCATTCAACCCAGGTTGGTGTGGCCTTTGTGGGCATTTCAACCCAGGTTGGTGTGGCCTTGGTGGGCATTTCAACCCATGTTGGTGTGGCATTGGTGGGCATTTCAACCCAGGTTGGTGTGGCCTTGGTGGGCATTTCAACCCAGGTTGGTGTGGCCTTGGTGGGCATTCAACCCATGTTGGTGTGGCCTTGGTGGGCATTCAACCCAGGTTGGTGTGGCCTTGGTGGGCATTTCAACCCAGGTTGGTGTGGCCTTGGTGGGCATTCAACCCATGTTGGTGTGGCTTTGATGGGCATTCAACCCAGGTTGGTGTGGCCTTGGTGGGCATTTCAACCCAGGTTGATGTGGCCTTGGTGGGCATTTCAACTCAGGTTGATGTGGCCTTGGTGGGCATTTCAACCCAGGTTGATGTGGCCTTGGTGGGCATTTCAACCCAGGTTGGTGTGGCCTTGGTGGGCATTTCAACCCAGGTTGGTGTGGCCTTGATGGGCATTCAACCCAGGTTGGTGTGGCCTTGGTGGGCATTTCAAAACAGGTTGGTGTGGCCTTGGTGGGCATTCAACCCAGGTTGGTGTGGCCTTGGTGGGCATTCAACCCAGGTAGTTCTGGCCTTCGTGGGCAGTTAACCTGGCTTGGTATGACCTTGGTTGGCATTCAACCCAGGGTGGAGTGGCCTTGGTGAGCATTCAACCTGGGTTGGTCTGGCCTTCGTGGGCATTCAACCCAGGTAGGTGTGGCCTTGGTGGGCACAGCTCCAATTGAGTTGGTCTGGCCTTAGTGTAGGAGCTGTATCTACTACGCTTTGTTTCGGGACAAACCGGATCACTCCAATGCAGCAAAATGTTTACTTGCCGAAGATTATGGGCTTGAGGTGGCTTCCTTGATCACGCAGCTCGCCAGCCTATGTAAGAAACTAGTGAAAATGCAGAGTGGAATGCTTACATTTTCTACGCCGGTGGCTGGAGGGCATTTGCGCTTGTTGGATGCATCTCCGACTTGTCGTTTGTCGTTATCTGACTGGCCGGTGTTGCTCGGAGCTCCCCCATCTGAACGCGGTGTCAAAGGAGCACAGCAAGAAGAGCAAGACATTCAATGGTGGTTGCATGTCACTGTCAGGGGTGTGTACGGGAGGCGAAGTCAGGTGCAGGAGATCAGAATGTGGTAAACAGGCGCACTTTAATTCCGGTCCAAAATGACAGCTCAAAACAACATAAACGTGCCATAAAACACAGAACTTGACAAAAGTATGGCGCCTGACAAAACCCACATAACAATAAACAATTACACACAAAGACATGGAGGGGAACAGAGGACTAAATATATGCAGTGTGATTATGGAATGAAAACCAGGTGTGTATGGAACAAGACAAAACAAATGGACATATGAGAAATGGAGCGGCGATGGATAGAAAGCCGGTGACGTCGATCACCGAACGCCGCCCGAACAAGGAGAGGAGCCGACTTCGGTGGAAGTCATGACAGTCACGAGCCATGGAAGCCGAAGACAGCGGCCTCCCACAAAGCAGTCTATACTCCCAACGAGAGGCCCGGAGCGGATACAAACAGCACAAAGTTTTGCCGTCTTGGAGCCTGATCTTCCTGCACCTTCGTCGCTTGGGGGGGCCTGTGTCTGCGGCCGCAGTGCCTACGATTTCAAAGTCAACATCGGGAGTTTTAATGACATTATGAAGGGCAGCTCTGAACAGTTGAAACTGGATTTTAAAGAGCTGATTGACTCTCTGCTAGACACTAATAAAAGACACATCATATCTGGCCCTGTGCCCTCTCTGAATCGTGGCATTGAACGCTTTAGCAGGATTCTTTCTCTTCACAACTGGCTACGTGATTATTGCAGCTCAATGGATGTAACTTTTGTTGACAATTTTGATACCTTTTGGAAACAAAACACGTTTTATAAGGAGGATGGGATCCACCCAAAATCATTTGGGTTCCTGGATCCTTTCACAGCACTATAAGGCTGCCTTGAGACACTGACTTATCAATGACCCGAGCCCAGCTCAGCTAATCGATACCATTGTGTCACTGAGTTGTCATAATGCTTCAGCAAATGATCATTATACCAGGGGCATTGGTAGACACTATGTAAGTAACCTAATTTATGTCCCTCTAACTGCCCCGAATGCCTCTGCTGATCCTACAGCTGTTGTATGCAGTAATCATGTGCCTATGAACCAGAAAAGCTGCCTGCCCGTCTGTCTCATCCTGACACGCTCATTACTATGGGACAGCTGGAGATCAAATTTGAATATTGAAACAATGTTGCAAATGTCAGAGAGACAGACAGCAAGGTTGATATAAATCTCCGCTGTTGAATACTAAATGTTAGTTTAAAAAAAAGTGAGATATTGTCTAGATGCTTTTTATAGTGGAGATCAAGTTTATAAATTACCTGGCTGGGCTGATGAGATAGTGGATTGCGCAGTCAGATGGAACAGAGTAAATAGACATTTTAACATCATAGATTTAGCCGATGGTAACTTGTGGAGTAGACACCGGCTGGAATGCATTTTTTTTTATCCAATCAGCTTTCAGGATTACCCAGTGTATAATTTACACCAATGACCTGACCACCCAGAGTACTGCTGAATCATGTGATGTGGTTCACTAAATCATGTGATGTGGATGTGGTTCAGTGAATCATGTGATGTGGATGTGGTTCAGTGAATCATGTGATGTGGATGTGATTCGCTGAATCATGTGATGTGGATGTGGTTCCCTGAATCATGTGATGTGGATGTGGTTCAGTGAATCATGTGATGTGGATGTGGTTCCCTGAATCATGTGATGTGGATGTCTAAGACCTAAAGACTTGGAACACAGTTAATGACTAGGCTTCTGTCCTCTTACCTGCATAGAACTCTGGACTGTAGACTGCACCGACTACTGGGTTCAACTTCCACCCTGGAGAGAGAGAGAGAGACAGAGCGACAGAGAGACAGAGAGAGAGAGAGAGAGAGAGAGAGAGAGAGAGAAGGAGCGAGAGAGATTAAAAATAAAATTGAGCAGCTGTTGCAGGATAGAAGTGATCTTTCTTATCAAAATATTTTCTAGAAGATAAAGACATAACATATAAGTGGTTTTAAACCCCTCCCACAGAAGCCCAGTGAGTCTTAAATCCCTCCCACAAAATGGCAGTTACTCCCCTCCCACAGAGGCCTGGTGAGTCTCAAACCCCTCCCACAGTGAATCTTAAACCCCTCCCACAGAGGCCCAGTGAGTCTTAACCCCCTCCCACAGAGGCCCAGTGAGTCTTAAACCCCTCCCACAGAGGCCCAGTGAGTCTTAACCCCCTCCCACAGAGGCCCAGTGAGTCTTAAACCCCTCCCACAGAGGCCCAGTGAGTCTTAAACCCCTCCCACAGAGGCCCAGTGAGTCTTAAACCCCTCTCACAGAGGCCCAGTGAGTCTTAACCACCTCCCACAGAGGCCCAGTGAGTCTTAAACCCCTCCCAGAGGCCTGATGAGTGTTAAACCCCTCCCACAGAGACCCAGTGAGTCTTAAACCCCTCCCACAGAGGCCCAGTGTGTCTTAAACCCCTCCCACCGCGGCCTAGTGAGTCTTAAACCCCTCCCACAGAGGCCCAGTGAGTCTTACCATTTGCATAAGGATTGACTGTCTTCTTATTGGTCATTACCCGTGCTGTTGCATTGTTGACCTATCACAGACAGGCTTGTATCAGTGCATTTCCAATAGCAGTCAGCCACATATTAAAACCCAACAGGATGTTGTGATCAATAAAGCAGCATGCTTCCATATCATAATTTGTACATCAATATGTTCCAAAACGTTTTAAGTTGTCATGACAAACATCCATGTCAGTATTTAAACAGGTCATACATAAGTAGTAAAGACTTCATACAAAGCAAATTAAAAAATATTATATTTTCATATTGTAAAAGATTTCCAGCATGCGTAATCCAGTTATGATCTTCAAAAGGAAATTAAATGTAAAAGAAACAACACTGGACAAACAATCAAACAGCTGTGTTGTCATATGAAGGAGCATGCGGTGGAGAGGGGGAAGAACTATCAGGAGGGAAACAACTAACAAAGAACATGGAGGAGGAGGAGGAGGAGGACAGACATGTTTGGAGCATTCTGCAACATCCAGTCATCTTCCAGAGTAAGAAGAACCATCAGACAGACACAAAGCGACATTTAGCATTCACACTCCACCTCACCAAGCCTGGAGCGTCATCGCAACAACAATCAGAGTCATCAACCAAATCAAAACAAAAATAAATACAGAAATAAAAAACTGATCAAATCAACCAATCAATGAATCAGTCAATCAATCAAGTCATTCCAGCTTGAATCACAGCTAACAGAAGGGAAAATTAAAAACAGGGTGCATTGTGGTCCAAAAACACAATCAACGGGTTCCACAGTCCCAGAGTAGAGGTGCAACGAGTCAGTGCATGTCTCAACCAATCAGATTGGGTCACGCATCACGCATCATCAGTCATCATCACGCTAGCAGCTGGATTGAGACACTGAGTGGTAAAACACGCCGTAACACGCAAGAGAAAACATATAATCATAACACAGCTTCAAGAAACACCCAACTCAACCACAAGCCAAAAGAAAGTCACGTGAATTTGAGCGTAGCGAGCGTTCGAGATAGAGTGTGTGAGAGAGAGAAAGAGAGAGAGAGAAAGAGAGAGAAAGAGAGAAAGATAGAGAGAAATAGGGTAGTAATAATACATTTGCAGAATGGCTCGCTTCACACTTACCATTCCCAGACCAGTTTTTGGCCCCGCCCACTTGTTTGTGTTTTGTTACCGTGGTAACAGAGTTGGGGGCGTATACGAGTGGAGCTACCATTGGGAAGATGGAGGAGGGGGGAGATGAGAGAGGAATATGCCTTACTCAAGAGGCCAAAGCAATGGCAGTCATACCCGCAATCACTATGCCAGCGTTTGCCAAACTCTGTCCTCTGGTCCCCAACAGGTTCACGTTTTGGTCAGCTAAACAGCTGAGTCAAATGATAAAAGCTTGTTGATGCGTTGATTATTTGAATCAGCTGTGTTGTGCTAGTGAAAAAACAAAACTGTGCACCTCTTGGTGTCCTGAGGACCGAGTTAGGGAAACCCTGCACTATGCACTAAACTCTCTCTCTTTTAGCTCTCCTGGAGTTCTCTAAAGTTCTCTGTGTGGCTCCCAAAACATATTTTTATTCTTGGATTGTATTTGTGAGTTGCCAAGGAAACCAAATCAATGTTTCTAGAATAGTGTTGGATGAGATGCAAGTGGCAAATATTCATTGTTCTCTTTAGCTTTTATATATTTGACTTTTTCTCCACTGTTTATAGGGGACTGTAGTTTGTAACTTACAGGCCACCGTATATCCCTAACCCTGCAGTGAGGTCACTCACTACCCATGATCCTTCACTGCTTTGTTTACTTCCAGACTTTTCTGAGGAACTGGCTGTAAGCACCCTTTAACTTCAGAAAGACACAACACAATACAGTTGAAGTCGGAAGTTTACATACACCTTAGCCAAATACATTTAAACTCAGTTTTTCACAATTCCTGACATTTAATCCTAGTAAAAATTCCCTGTTTTAGGTCAGTTAGGATCACCACTTTATTTTAAGAATGTGAAATGTCAGAATAATAGTAGAGAGAATGATTTACTTAAGCTTTTATTTCTTTCATCACATTCCCAGTGGATCAGAAGTTTACATACACTCAATTAGTATTTGGTAGCATTGCCTTTAAATTGTTGAACTTGAGTCAAACATTTCAGGTAGCCTTCCACAAGCTTCCCACAATAAGTTGGGTGAATTTTGGCCCATTCCTCCTGACAGAGCTGGTGTAACTGACTCAGGTTTGTAGGCCTCCTTGCTCACACACGCTTTTTCAGTTCTGCCTACACATTTTCTATAGGATTGAGGTCAGGGCTTTGTGATGGCCACTCCAATACCTTGACTTTGTTGTCCTTAAGCCATTTTGCCACAACTTTGGAAGTATGCTTGGGGTCATTTGTCCAATTGGAAGACCCATTTGCGACCAAGCTTTAACTTCTTGACTGAGATGTTGATTCAATATATCCACATAATTTTCCATCCTCATGATGCCATCTATTTTCTGAAGTGCACCAGTTCCTCCTGCAGCAAAGCACCCCCGTGATGCTGCCACCCCCGTGCTTCATGGTTGGGATGGTGTTCTTCGACTTGCAAGCATCCCCCTTTTTCCTCCAAACATAATGATGGTCATTATGGCCAAACAGTTCTATTTTTGTTTCATCAGACCGGAGGACATTTCACCAAAAAGTATGATCTTTGTCCCCATGTGCAGTTGCAAACTGTAATCTGGCTTTTTTATGGTGGTTTTGGAACAGTGGCTTCTTCCTTGCTGAGCGGCCTTTCAGGTTATGTCAATATAGGACTCGTTTTGCTGTGGATATAGATACTTTTGTACCTGTTTCCTCCAGCATCTTCACTAGGTCCTTTGCTGTTGTTCTGGGATTGATTTGCACTTTTCGCACCAAAGTACGTTCATCTTTAGGAGACAGAACGCAGTATAATGGCTGCGTGGTCACATGGTGTTTATAATTGCGTACTATTGTTTGTACAGATGAACATGGTACCTTCAGGCATTTGGAAATTGCTCCCAAGGATGAAGCAGACTTGTGGAGGTCGACAATTTTTTTTCTGGGGTGTTGGCTGATTTCTTTTGAGTTTCCCATGATGTCAAGCAAAGAGGCACTGAGTTTGATGGTAGGCCTTGAAATACATCCACAGGTACACCTACAATTGACTCCAATTATGTCAATTAGCCTATCAGAAGCTTCTAAAGCCATGACACAATGTTTTGGAATTTTCCAAGCTGTTTAAAGGCACAGTCAACTTAATGTATGTAAACTTCTGACCCACTGGAATTGTGATACAGTGAATTATAAGTGAAATAATCTGTCTGTAAACAGTTGTTGGAACAATTACTTGTGTCATGCACACAGTAGATGTCCTAACCAACTTGCCAAAACTATAGTTTGTTAACAAGAAATTTGTGGAGTGGTTGAAAAACTAGTTTTCATGACTCCAACCTAAGTGTATGTAAACTTCCGACTTGAACTGTATGTACTTCACAACAAACTTCAACTGAAGGTAACAAATGAGCTCTTTTGAAAATAAATCAGGTCATAACAAAATTAAGCAAATCCTGGGAAATATACAACAGTAAACTTGTAGACGTATTAATGGGTATGAACAATAAACCTGACAATAAATCAAAATGGGGGCTGTATGAAGAGAGTTCAGGGAGGGAGGTGATGACGCAGGTGGAGAGACAGGTGACGTGTGGGACAGGGTGGAATGGGGGAGTGAAGCAGACTTTATGCACACACACATTCACACACACACTGACAAAGAGGAAGAGGAGGAGGTAAAGGAGGAAGAGGAGGAGGAAATGGAGGAAGTATTTGTAACATGCACCTCTATTTTACGGCCTTCTACGACCGTGCCGTGTAATTTTTCTCGCGCCCTGTCAGCGTCCGCACTATGCTCGAAAGTTACGAACCCAAAACCCTGCATGCAGGATGGAGAGGGAGAGAACAACATGCATGTTATTCATGTTATTATCATTATAATCATTATTCATATTATTACTGTCATTACTCAAAGTCCTCCAGTCATTACAGAAACAGCCTGGGCTGATGTTCAGTAGAATAAAAGGAGAAAAACATTTTGAAATGTAAAAAGATTAAGCACACTATTATAGGCCCGCTTTAGGCAGGAACCCCCTCTGCTTCAAAACGTTTTCATATCTTCTATCCTCTAACACACATCTCTAACCTCTAGCTTCCTCTAACACACATCTCTAACCTCTAGCTTCCTCTAACACACATCTCTAACCTCTCGCTTCCTCTAACACACATCTCTAACCTCTCGCTTCCTCTAACACATCTCTAACCTCTAGCTTCCTCTAACACATCTCTAACCTCTGGCTTCCTCTAACACACATCTCTAACATCTAGCTTCCTCTAACACACATCTCTAACCTCTAGCTTCCTCTAAAACACATATCTAACCTCTAGCTTCCTCTAAAACACACCTCTAACCTCTAGCTTCCTCTAACACATCTCTAACATCTAGCTTCCTCTAACACATCTCTAACCTCTGGCTTCCTCTAAAACACATATCTAACCTCTAGCTTCCTCTAAAACACACCTCTAACCTCTAGCTTCCTCTAAAACACACCGCTAACCCCTAGTTTCCTCTAAAACACACCTCTAATCTCTAGCTTCCTCTAACACATCTCTAACCTCAAGCTTCCTCTAAAACACATCTCTAACCTTGAGCTTCCTCTAAAACACATCTCTAATCTCCAGCTTCCTCTAAAACACATCTCTAACCTCTAGCTTCTTCTAAAACACACCTCTAACCTCTAGCTTCCTCTAACACACACCTCTAACCTCTAGCTTTCTCTAACACACATCTCTAACCTCTAGCTTTCTCTAACACATCTCTAACCTCTAGCTTCCTCTAACATACATCTTTAACCTCTAGCTTCCTCTAACACACATCTCTAATCGCTAGCTTCCTCTAAAACACATCTCTAACCTCTAGCTTCCTCTAAAACACTCTAACCTCTAGCTTCCTCTACCACACATCTCTAACCTCTAGCTTCCTCTAAAACACATCTCTAACCTCTAGCTTCCTCTAAAACACAACTCTAACCTCTAGCTTCCTCTAAAACACAACTCTAACCTCTAGCTTCCTCTAAAACACATCTCTAACCTCTAGCTTCCTCTAAAACACTCCTCTAACCTCTAGCTTCCTCTAACACACACCTCTAACCTCTAGCTTCCTCTTAAACACATCGCTAATCTCTAGCTTCCTCTAAAACACATCTCTAACCTCTAGCTTCCTCTAAAACACATCTCTAACCTCTAGCTTCCTCTAAAACACAACTCTAACCTCTAGCTTCCTCTAAAACACAACTCTAACCTCTAGCTTCCTCTAAAACACATCTCTAACCTCTAGCTTCCTCTAAAACACAACTCTAACCTCTAGCTTCCTCTAAAACACTCCTCTAACCTCTAGCTTCCTCTAAAACACATCTCTAACATCTAGCTCCTCTAACACACATCTCTAACCTCTAGCTTCCTCTAAAACACATCTCTAACCTCTAGCTTCCTCTAACATACATCTCTAACATCTAGCTTCCTCTAACACTTCTCTAACCTCTAGCTTCCTCTAACAACTACAATGCAGAAGAGAAACACAACGCATCACCTACCTTAGAGCCCCGCTCGTTAAAAATTATTTCAACGTCTAAGATTTTACCAAATTGCTGGAAGGAAAGACAGAAACAAAGCCAGAGTCAATGACATTCTTTAATGGATGATTTTTCAGTACTACAGCATATGTAGTAGCATTTTACATTTGGAAATGATTCACTTATGGGGGATAAAATAAGTAATTGTAGTGTAATACTCACGCCAAACATTTGCCTGAGGTCTGGGTCCCTGAATCTGAAGGGTATGTTGGAGACATGGAGTCGCTTGGGTTGAGTCTTACTGTTAGAACTGTCAGACGACAGGCTCTGCTGCTGACTGTCTGTCTGAGACTCCTCCTCTGTTTGCTGGGGGGGAGGGAGGGAGGGAGGGAGGGAGGAGGGAGAGGGGAGGGAGGGAGGAGGGAAAGGGGAGGGAGGGAGAGGGGAGGGAGGGAGGGAGGGAGGGAGGGAGAGGGGAGGGAGAGAGGGAGGGAGAGGGGGAGGGAGAGGGGAGGGAGAGAGGGAGGGAGGGAGGAGGGAGAGGGGAGGGAGGGAGGAGGGAAAGGGGAGGGAGGGGAGGGAAGAGAGAGGTGAGGGAAGAGAGAGGGGAGGGAGAGAGGGAGGGAGGAAGAGGGGAGGGAAGGGAATGAGGGGAGGGAAGAGAAAGGGGAGGGAGGGAGACAGAATTATACACACAAAAAAAACTAAACATAGAAACACATGTTGACCTCTAGTGTCATACTAGAACAGCTGATCTATACTAGAATAACACTAGAGGTGAACAGCTGATCTATAGTAAAATAACACTAGAGGTGAACATCTGGTCTATACTAGAATGACACTAGAGGAGAACAGCTGATCTATACTAGAATGACACTAGAGGTGAACAGCTGATCTATACTAGAATGACACTAGAGGTGAACAGCTGATCTATACTAGAATGACACTAGAGGTGAACATCTGGTCTATACTAGAATGACACTAGAGGAGAACAGCTGATCTATACTAGAATGACACTAGAGGAGAACAGCTGATCTATACTAGAATGACACTAGAGGTGAACAGCTGATCTATACCAGAATGACACTAGAGGTGAACAGCTGATCAATACTAGAATGACACTAGAGGAGAACAGCTGATCTATACTAGAATGACACTAGAGGTGAACAGCTGATCTATACTAGAATGACACTAGAGGTGAACAGCTGATCTATACTAGAATGACACTAGAGGTGAACAGCTGATCTATACTAGAATGACACTAGAGGTGAACAGCTGATCTATACTAGAATGACACTAGAGGAGAACAGCTGATCTATACTAGAATGACACTAGAGGTGAACAGCTGATCTATACCAGAATGACACTAGAGGTGAACAGCTGATCAATACTAGAATGACACTAGAGGAGAACAGCTGATCTATACTAGAATGACACTAGAGGTGAACAGCTGATCTATACTAGAATGACACTAGAGGTGAACAGCTGATCTATACTAGAATGACACTAGAGGTGAACAGCTGATCTATACTAGAATGACACTAGAGGTGAACAGCTGATCTATACTAGAATGACACTAGAGGTGAACAGCTGATCTATACTAAAATAACAATAGACAGACAGACAGACAGACAGACAGACAGACAGACAGACAGACAGACAGACAGACAGACAGACAGACAGACAGACAGACAGACAGACAGACAGACAGACAGACAGACAGACAGACAGACAGACAGACAGACAGACAGACAGACAGACAATACTAAAATGTATAGCCTAAAAACATTGTTAAAACTAATGTTTGATATATGCATCCATAGCTCTGTCTATGAATTTGAGAGTGGTTACATTTCTCCAGCCCCAATCCCACCATTTTTTACGGAAACAGTGTTGGGGGGGGTACGTTTTGTTAATGTTTTAACTGCTGATTGCCACTTTAAGAGTGAATAGTGGACGGAGCTAACAGATGTTAAGATGGAGTTATGGCTTTTCATGTAGTCTTGTTATATACACCTTCTATAGTGGATGGAGAACTATATTTAACTAAGGCCCAAAAGGAGACGTTCATCGTTCAAACCTTCATAGGAGTGTGTTAAATCTCCAAGCTGTTTCCCAAAACTATTGTTACTAAAGTTTAACTAGAAAACGTTACTGCCTGCCACAGACCACTCATAGAACAGCCAAGTCTTTTTCCTACACACTTAGAAAAAAAGGTGATATCGAGAACCTTAAAGGGTTCTTCAGCTGTCCCTATAGGAGAACCTTTTGAAGAACCCTTTTTGGTTACTGGTAGCACTCTTTTGGTTCCATGTAGAACCCTTTTGGTTCCAGGTAGAACTCTTTTGGTTCAAGATAGAACCCTTACTACAGATGCTTCTAAATTAAACCGAAAAAGTGTACTACCTGGAATCAAAAAGGGTTCTACGAGGAACCAAAAAAGGTTGGAACCAAAAAAGGTTCTCCTCTGGGGACAGCCGAAGAACCCTTTTGGAACCCTTTTTTCAAAGAGTTTACCGCGTCACGTTATACACAGAAGATCTCCGCTGAACATAGAATCAAGACGTTTGTTTCTGTGTGACCAGCGATAAAGTCACAAGGAAGTTGACTACAAATGCAAAGTTGACAATATCTTTGCAATAGTTACAAACAAGCGAAGGATAAAAAGCTTCAATAAGAAAACCCAGATGACTGCATTTAAAGATAAATAGCCCACAGTATAGGCTACATAGGACTATATCATTCAATAATTTCACTACCTGACTTCGGCAGTAGCTCTTAGGAGCTGAGTACCGACACCTCAGATTTACTACTGCTTCAGCTCTTGTTCCTCTTGCAGAATATTATCTAAAACAGTATTGTGGAGCTCCTGTTCCTCTTATAGAATATTATCTAAAACAGTATTGTGGAGCTCCTGTTCCTCTTATAGAATATTATCTAAAACAGTATTGTGGAGCTCCTGTTCCTCTTATAGAATATTATCTAAAACAGTATTGTGGAGCTCCTGCACCTAAACATAAACAGTATCGGCACTCAAAATGAGTACCGACACCTATTTCAGTCCAAGTCAAGCACTGATTAAAACTGGAAATAAATGTCATGTTTATTAATTTGACTTCCATTTTGCTAATTACAGGCTGTAACAACATGTGCACAGTGAAGTGATAAACAAACCAGTGATGGAGAGCGTTATCATTGGGAAAGCAGAAAACGAAACCACCTAAATATCTCCAGCCATTAGGTGATTATATATCTCTAGAAACTGATCCGACGTCAGAATTGTAGAACAATGATAATGTTAAGGTAAGACTAGAACAATGATAATGTTAAGGTAAGACTGGAACAATGATAATGTTAAGGTAAGACTTGAACAATGATAATGTTAAGGTAAGACTTGAACAATGATAATGTTAAGGTAAGACTTGAACAATGATAATGTTAAGGTAAGACTTGAATTGAGAAAGCTGATCCGAGACAGCGCTGCCTTTATACCAGACCCAGTGCTCTACTGTCTATATATCCTATAGAGACATCTGATAGAGACAGACCCAGTCCTCTACTGTCTATATATCCTATAGAGACAGACCCAGGGCTCTACTGTCTATATATCCTATAGAGACATCTGATAGAGACAGACCCAGTCCTCTACTGTCTATATATCCTATAGAGACAGACCCAGTCCTCTACTGTCTATATATCCTATAGAGATAGACCCAGTCCTCTACTGTCTATATATCCTATAGAGACAGACCCAGTCCTCTACTGTCTATATATCCTATAGAGACATACCCAGTCCTCTACCGTCTATATATCCTATAGAGACAGAACCAGTCCTTTACTGTCTATATATCCTATAGAGACAGACCCAGTCCTCTACTGTCTATATATCCTATAGAGACATACCCAGTCCTCTACCGTCTATATATCCTATAGAGACAGACCCAGTCCTCTACTGTCTATATATCCTATAGAGACATACCCAGTCCTTTACCGTCTATATATCCTATAGAGATAGACCCAGTCCTCTTCTGTCTATATATCCTATAGAGACAGACCCAGTCCTCTACTGTCTATATATCCTATAGAGACATACCCAGTCCCCTAGTGTCTATTTATCCTATAGAGACAGACCCAGTCCACTACTGTCTATATATCCTATAGAGACAGACCCAGTCGTCTACTGTCTACGTATCCTATAGAGACATCTGATAGAGACAGACCCAGTCCTCTACTGTCTATATATCCTATAGAGACAGACCCAGTCCTCTACTGTCTATATATCCTATAGCGACAGACCCAGTCCTCTACTGTCTATATATCCTATAGCGACAGACCCAGTGCTCTACTGTCTATATATCCTATAGAGACAGACCCAGTCCTCTACTGTCTATATATCCTATAGAGATAGACCCAGTCCTCTACTGTCTATATATCCTATAGAGACAGACCCAGTTCTCTACTGTCTATATATCCTATAGAGACATACCCAGTCCCCTACTGTCTATATATCCTATAGAGACAGACCCAGTCCTCTACTGTCTATATATCCTATAGAGACAGACCCAGTCCTCTACTGTCTATATATCCTATAGAGACAGAACCAGTCCCCTACTGTCTATATATCCTATAGAGACAGACCCAGTCCTCTACTGTCTATATATCCTATAGAGACATACCCAGTCCTCTACCGTCTATATATCCTATAGAGACAGACCCAGTCCTCTACTGTCTATATATCCTATAGAGACATACCCAGTCCTTTACCGTCTATATATCCTATAGAGATAGACCCAGTCCTCTACTGTCTATATATCCTATAGAGATAGACCCAGTCCTCTACTGTCTATATATCCTAAAGAGACATCTGATAGAGACAGACCCAGTCCTCTACTGTCTATATATCCTATAGAGACAGACCCAGTCCTCTACTGTCTATATATCCTATAGAGACAGACCCAGCCCTCTACTGTCTATATATCCTATAGAAACATACCCAGTCCTCTACTGTCTATATATCCTATAGAGACAGACCCAGTCCTCTACTGTCTATATATCCTATAGAGACAGACCCAGTCCTCTACTGTCTATATATCCTATAGTGACAGACCCAGTGCTCTACTGTCTATATATCCTATAGAGACAGACCCAGTCCTCTACTCTCTATATATCCTATAGAGACAGACCCAGTCCTCTACTGTCTATATATCCTATAGAGACATACCCAGTCCCCTAGTGTCTATTTATCCTATAGAGACAGACCCAGTCCTCTACTGTCTATATATCCTATAGAGACAGACCCAGTCGTCTACTGTCTACGTATCCTATAGAGACATCTGATAGAGACAGACCCAGTCCTCTACTGTCTATATATCCTATAGCGACAGACCCAGTGCTCTACTGTCTATATATCCTATAGAGATAGACCCAGTCCTCTACTGTCTATATATCCTATAGAGACAGACCCAGTCCTCTACTGTCTATATATCCTATAGAGACATCTGATAGAGACCAGACCCAGTCCTCTACTGTCTATATATCCTATAGAGACAGAACCAGTCCTCTACTGTCTATATATCCTATAGAGACAGACCCAGTCCTCTACTGTCTATATATCCTATAGAGACAGACCCAGTCCTCTACTGTCTATATATCCTATAGAGACAGACCCAGTCCTCTACTGTCTATATATCCTATAGAGACAGACCCAGTCCTCTACTGTCTATATATCCTATAGAGACAGAACCAGTCCTCTACTGTCTATATATCCTATAGAGACAGACCCAGTCCTCTACTGTCTATATATCCTATAGAGACAGACCCAGTCCCCTACTGTCTATATATCCTATAGAGACATCTGATAGAGAAAGACCCAGTCCTCTACTGTCTATATATCCTATAGAGACAGACCCAGTCCCCTACTGTCTATATATCCTATAGAGACATCTGATAGAGAAAGACCCAGTCCTCTACTGTCTATATATCCTATAGAAACAGACCCAGTCCTCTACAGTCTATATATCCTATAGAGACAGACCCAGTCCTCTACTGTCTATATATCCTATAGAGACAGACCCAGTCCTCTACTGTCTATATATCCTATAGAGACAGACACAGTCCTCTACTGTCTATATATCCTATAGAGACAGACCCAGTCCTCTACTGTCTATATATCCTATAGAGACAGAACCAGTCCTCTACTGTCTATATTTCCTATAGAGACAGACCCAGTCCTCTACTGTCTATATATCCTATAGAGACAGACCCAGTCCTCTACTGTCTATATATCCTATAGAGACAGACCCAGTCCTCTACTGTCTATATATCCTATAGAGACAGACCCAGTCCTCTACTGTCTATATATCCTATAGAGACAGACCCAGTCCTCTACTGTCTATATATCCTATAGTGACAGAACCAGTCCTCTACTGTCTATATATCCTATAGAGACAGACCCAGTCCTCTACTGTCTATATATCCTATAGAGACAGACCCAGTCCTCTACTGTCTATTTATCCTATAGAGACAGAACCAGTCCTCTACTGTCTATATATCCTATAGAGACATACCCAGTCCCCTACTGTCTATATATCCTATAGAGACAGACCAAGTCCTCTACTGTCTAAATATCCTTTAGAGACAGACCCAGTCCTCTACTGTCTATATATCCTACAGAGACAGAACCAGTCCTCTACTGTCTATATATCCTATAGAGACAGACCCAGTCCTCTACTGTCTATATATCCTATAAAAACAGACCCAGTCCTCTACTGTCTATATATCCTATAGAGACAGACCCAGTCCTCTACTGTCTATATATCCTATAGAGACATTTGATAGAGACAGACCCAGTCCTCTACCGTCTATATATCCTATAGAGACAGACCCAGTCCTCTACTGTCTATATATCCTATAGAGACAGACCCAGTCCTCTACTGTCTATATATCCTATAGAAACAGACCCAGTCCTCTACTGTCTATATATCCTATAGAGACAGACCCAGTCCTCTACTGTCTATATATCCTATAGAGACAGAACCAGTCCTCTACTGTCTATATATCCTATAGAGACAGAACCAGTCCTCTACTGTCTATATATCCTATAGAGACATACCCAGTCTTCTACCGTCTATATATCCTATAGAGACAGACCCAGTCCTCTACTGTCTATATATCCTATAGAGACATACCCAGTCCTTTACCGTCTATATATCCTATAGAGACAGACCCAGTCCTCTACTGTCTATATATCCTATAGAGACAGACCCAGTCCTCTACTGTCTATATATCCTATAGAGACAGACCCAGTCCTCTACTGTCTATATATCCTATAGAGACAGACCCAGTCCTCTACTGTCTATATATCCTATAGAGACAGAACCAGTCCTCTACTGTCTATATATCCTATAGAGACATACCCAGTCCTCTACCGTCTATATATCCTATAGAGACAGACCCAGTCCTCTACTGTCTATATATCCTATAGAGACATACCCAGTCCTTTACCGTCTATATATCCTATAGAGATAGACCCAGTCCTCTACTGTCTATATATCCTATAGAGATAGACCCAGTCCTCTACTGTCTATATATCCTATAGAGACAGACCCAGTCCTCTACTGTCTATATATCCTATAGAGACAGACCCAGTCCTCTACTGTCTATATATCCTATAGAGACATACCCAGTCCTCTACCGTCTATATATCCTATAGAGACAGAACCAGTCCTTTACTGTCTATATATCCTATAGAGACAGACCCAGTCCTCTACTGTCTATATATCCTATAGAGACAGACCCAGTCCTCTACTGTCTATATATCCTATAGAGACAGACCCAGTCCTCTACTGTCTATATATCCTATAGAGACAGACCCAGTCCTCTACTGTCTATATATCCTATAGAGACAGACCCAGTCCTCTACTGTCTATATATCCTATAGAGACAGACCCAGTCCTCTACTGTCTATATATCCTATAGAGACAGACCCAGTCCTCTACTGTCTATATATCCTATAGAGACAGACCCAGTCCTCTACTGTCTATATATCCTATAGAGACAGACCCAGTCCCCTACTGTCTATATATCCTATAGAGACATCTGATAGAGAAAGACCCAGTCCTCTACTGTCTATATATCCTATAGAGACAGACCCAGTCCCCTACTGTCTATATATCCTATAGAGACATCTGATAGAGAAAGACCCAGTCCTCTACTGTCTATATATCCTATAGAAACAGACCCAGTCCTCTACAGTCTATATATCCTATAGAGACAGACCCAGTCCTCTACTGTCTATATATCCTATAGAGACAGACCCAGTCCTCTACTGTCTATATATCCTATAGAGACAGAACCAGTCCTCTACTGTCTATATTTCCTATAGAGACAGACCCAGTCCTCTACTGTCTATATATCCTATAGAGAAAGACCCAGTCCTCTACTGTCTATTTATCCTATAGAGACAGAACCAGTCCTCTACTGTCTATATATCCTATAGAGACATACCCAGTCCCCTACTGTCTATATATCCTATAGAGACAGACCAAGTCCTCTACTGTCTAAATATCCTTTAGAGACAGACCCAGTCCTCTACTGTCTATATATCCTACAGACAGACCCAGTCCCCTACTGTCTATATATCCTATAGCGACAGACCCAGTCCTCTACTGTCTATATATCCTATAGAGACAGAACCAGTCCTCTACTGTCTATATATCCTATAGAGACAGACCCAGTCCTCTACTGTCTATATATCCTATAGAGACAGACCGATTCCTCTACTGTCTATATATCCTATAGAGACAGACCCAGTCCTCTACTGTCTATATATCCTATAGAGACAGACCCAGTCCTCTACTGTCTATATATCCTATAGAAACAGACCCAGTCCTCTACAGTCTATATATCCTATAGAGACAGACCCAGTCCTCTACTGTCTATATATCCTATAAAAACAGACCCAGTCCTCTACTGTCTATATATCCTATAGAGACAGACCCAGTCCTCTACTGTCTATATATCCTATAGAGACATCTGATAGAGACAGACCCAGTCCTCTACCGTCTATATATCCTATAGAGACAGAACCAGTCCTCTACTGTCTATATATCCTATAGAGACATACCCAGTCCTCTACCGTCTATATATCCTATAGAGACAGACCCAGTCCTCTACTGTCTATATATCCTATAGAGACATACCCAGTCCTTTACCGTCTATATATCCTATAGAGATAGACCCAGTCCTCTACTGTCTATATATCCTATAGAGATAGACCCAGTCCTCTACTGTCTATATATCCTATAGAGACAGACCCAGTCCTCTACTGTCTATATATCCTATAGAGACAGACCCAGTCCTCTACTGTCTATATATCCTATAGAGACATACCCAGTCCTCTACCGTCTATATATCCTATAGAGACAGAACCAGTCCTTTAATGTCTATATATCCTATAGAGACAGACCCAGTCCTCTACTGTCTATATATCCTATAGAGACAGACCCAGTCCTCTACTGTCTATATATCCTATAGAGACAGACCCAGTCCTCTACTGTCTATATATCCTATAGAGACAGACCCAGTCCTCGACTGTCTATATATCCTATAGAGACAGACCCAGTCCTCTGCTGTCTATATATCCTATAGAGACAGAACCAGTTCTCTACTGTCTATTTATCCTATAGAGACAGACCCAGTCCTCTACTGTCTATATATCCTATAGAGACATACCCAGTCGTCTACTGTCTACGTATCCTATAGAGACATCTGATAGAGACAGACCCAGTCCTCTACTGTCTATATATCCTATAGAGACAGACCCAGTCCTCTACTGTCTATATATCCTATAGAGACAGACCCAGTCCTCTACTGTCTATATATTCTATAGAGACAGACCCAGTCCTCTACTGTCTATATATCCTATAGAGACAGACCCAGTCCTCTACTGTCTATATATCCTATAGAAACAGACCCAGTCCTCTACTGTCTATATATCCTATAGCGACAGACCCAGTGCTCTACTGTCTATATATCCTATAGAGACAGACCCAGTCCTCTACTGTCTATATATCCTATAGAGACAGAACCAGTCCTCTACTGTCTATATATCCTATAGAGACAGACCCAGTCCTCTACTGTCTATATATCCTATAGAAACAGACCCAGTCCTCTACAGTCTATATATCCTATAGAGACAGACCCAGTCCCCTACTGTCTATATATCCTATAGAGACATCTGATAGAGACAGACCCAGTCCTCTACTGTCTATATATCCTATAGAGACAGACCCAGTCCTCTACTGTCTATATATCCTATAGAGACAGACCCAGTCCTCTACTGTCTATATATCCTATAGAGACAGAACCAGTCCTCTACTGTCTATATTTCCTATAGAGACAGACCCAGTCCTCTACTGTCTATATATCCTATAGAGACAGACCCAGTCCTCTACTGTCTATATATCCTATAGAGACAGACCCAGTCCTCTACTGTCTATATATCCTATAGAGACAGAACCAGTCCTCTACTGTCTATATTTCCTATAGAGACAGACCCAGTCCTCTACTGTCTATATATCCTATAGAGACAGACCCAGTCCTCTACTGTCTATATATCCTATAGAGACAGACCCAGTCCTCTACTGTCTATATATCCTATAGAGACAGACCCAGTCCTCTACTGTCTATATATCCTATAGAGACAGACCCAGTCCTCTACTGTCTATATATCCTATAGAGACAGAACCAGTCCTCTACTGTCTATATATCCTATAGAGACAGACCCAGTTCTCTACTGTCTATATATCCTATAGAGACAGACCCAGTCCTCTACTGTCTATATATCCTATAGAGACAGACCCAGTCCTCTACTGTCTATATATCCTATAGAGACAGACCCAGTCCTCTACTGTCTATATATCCTATAGAGACAGACCCAGTCCTCTACTGTCTATATATCCTATAAAAACAGACCCAGTCCTCTACTGTCTATATATCCTATAGAGACAGACCCAGTCCTCTACTGTCTATATATCCTATAGAGACAGACCCAGTCCTCTACTGTCTATATATCCTATAGAGACAGACCCAGTCCTCTACTGTCTATATATCCTTTAGAGACAGACCCAGTCCTCTACTGTCTATATATCCTACAGAGACAGACCCAGTCCCCTACTGTCTATATATCCTATAGCGACAGACCCAGTCCTCTACTGTCTATATATCCTATAGAGACAGAACCAGTCCTCTACTGTCTATATATCCTATAGAGACAGACCCAGTCCTCTACTGTCTATATATCCTATAGAGACAGACCCAGTCCTCTACTGTCTATATATCCTATAGAGACAGACCCAGTCCTCTACTGTCTATATATCCTATAGAAACAGACCCAGTCCTCTACAGTCTATATATCCTATAGAGACAGACCCAGTCCTCTACTGTCTATATATCCTATAAAAACAGACCCAGTCCTCTACTGTCTATATATCCTATAGAGACAGACCCAGTCCTCTACTGTCTATATATCCTATAGAGACATCTGATAGAGACAGACCCAGTCCTCTACCGTCTATATATCCTATAGAGACAGAACCAGTCCTCTACTGTCTATATATCCTATAGAGACAGACCCAGTCCTCTACTGTCTATATATCCTATAGAGACAGACCCAGTCCTCTACTGTCTATATATCCTATAGAGACAGACCCAGTCCTCTACTGTCTATATATCCTATAGAGACAGACCCAGTCCTCTACTGTCTATATATCCTATAGAGACAGACCCAGTCCTCTACTGTCTATATATCCTATAGAGACAGACCCAGTCCTCTACTGTCTATATATCCTATAGAGACAGACCCAGTCCTCTACTGTCTATATATCCTATAGAGACAGACCCAGTCCTCTACTGTCTATATATCCTATAGAGACAGACCCAGTCCTCTACTGTCTATATATCCTATAGAGACAGAACCAGTCCTCTACTGTCTATATATCCTATAGAGACAGACCCAGTCCTCTACTGTCTATATATCCTATAGAGACAGACCCAGTCCCCTACTGTCTATATATCCTATAGAGACATCTGATAGAGAAAGACCCAGTCCTCTACTGTCTATATATCCTATAGAGACAGACCCAGTCCCCTACTGTCTATATATCCTATAGAGACATCTGATAGAGAAAGACCCAGTCCTCTACTGTCTATATATCCTATAGAAACAGACCCAGTCCTCTACAGTCTATATATCCTATAGAGACAGACCCAGTCCTCTACTGTCTATATATCCTATAGAGACAGACCCAGTCCTCTACTGTCTATATATCCTATAGAGACAGACCCAGTCCTCTACTGTCTATATATCCTATAGAGACAGACCCAGTCCTCTACTGTCTATATATCCTATAGAGACAGAACCAGTCCTCTACTGTCTATATTTCCTATAGAGACAGACCCAGTCCTCTACTGTCTATATATCCTATAGAGACAGACCCAGTCCTCTACTGTCTATTTATCCTATAGAGACAGAACCAGTCCTCTACTGTCTATATATCCTATAGAGACATACCCAGTCCCCTACTGTCTATATATCCTATAGAGACAGACCAAGTCCTCTACTGTCTAAATATCCTTTAGAGACAGACCCAGTCCTCTACTGTCTATATATCCTACAGAGACAGACCCAGTCCCCTACTGTCTATATATCCTATAGCGACAGACCCAGTCCTCTACTCTCTATATATCCTATAGAGACAGAACCAGTCCTCTACTGTCTATATATCCTATAGAGACAGACCCAGTCCTCTACTGTCTATATATCCTATAGA
>NC_138296.1:8042500-8062500 GCF_965601325.2 Salmo salar | reverse complement strand
AACATACATTAACATTGCCAAAGCAAGTGAAGAAGATAATATACAAAAGTGAAATAAACAAAAATGAACAGTAAACATTACACTCACAGAAGTTCCAAAAGAATAAAGACATTACAAATGTCATATTATGTATATATACAGTGTTGTAACGATATACAAATGGTTAAAGTACAAAAGGGAAAATAAATAAACATAAATATGGGTTGTATTTACAATGGTGTTTGTTCTTCACTGGTTGCCCTTTTCTTGTGGCAAAAGGTCACACATCTTGCTGCTGTGATGGCACTGTCTCTCTCTCTCTGTCTCTGTCTCAGTCTCTCTTTCTCTCTCTCACTTTGTCTCTCTCTGTCTCTCTTTCTCTCTCTCACTTTGTCTCTCTCTGTCTCTCTCTCTCTCTCTCTCTCTCTCTCTCTCTTTCTCTCTCACTTTGTCTCTCTCTCACTCTGTCTCAGTCTCTCTTTCTCTCTCTCACTTTGTCTCTCTTTCTCTCTCTCACTTTGTCTCTCTCTCACTCTGTCTCAGTCTCTCTTTCTCTCTCTCTCTCTACTTTAACAGAGAGCAGACAGTGGAGTGGGGGATGACGTCACTCTATAAACAGGCCAGCCAGATGAGGTAATCTCTCTCTCTCTCTCCCTCTCCCTCTCCCTCTCCCTCTCTCTCTCTCTCTCTCTCTCTCTCTCTCTCTCTCCGTCTCTCTCTCTCTCTACTTTAACAGAGAGCAGACAGTGGAGTGGGGGATGACATCACTCTATAAACAGGCCAGCCAGATGAGGTAATCTCTCTCTGGCCTCGTGCCTCAACATATAGACTCAGACTATAGAGCGAGCGAGAGAAAGAGAGAGGGGGGTGAGTGGGTTAGAGATAGACAACAGGTTAAGTGAGAGCGAGAGTGTAAGACAGAGAGAAAGAGGAGAGAGAGAGGAAAGAGAGAAATAAAAAGACAGACAGACGCGGGGGTGGGGTAATGAGTGTATGAGGGAGAAAAAGAGAGGGAGAGGTTTTCCAGATGTACAACTCATTTTCCTGCTCTGTGTCTTTCCTCTACTGGAGTTGTGATGCTACTCCATCTCTCCTTCTCCCCTCTCTTCCTCTCCCCTCTCTCCGTCACTCTCCCTCTGCGCTCTCTCCTTCTCCCCTCTCTTCCTCTCCCCTCTCTCCGTCACTCTCCCTCTGCGCTCTCTCCTTCTCCCCTCTCTTCCTCTCCCCTCTCTCCGTCACTCTCCCTCTGCGCTCTCTCCTTCTCTCTTCCTCTCCCTGTCTCTCTCAAATCCTCTGACTCCATCTCTCTCATCTCACCTTCTCCCCTCTCTCCATCTCTCTCCCTCTGCGCTCTCTCCTTCTCTCTTCCTCTCCCCTCTCTCCGTCTCTCTCCCCTCCTCTGACTCCGTCTCTCTCCTTCTCCCCTCTCTCCGTCTCTTTCTCTCTGCGCTCTCTCCTTCTCTCTTCCTCTCCCCTCTTTCCATCTCTCTCCCCTCCTCTCTCTCTGTCTCCCCTCTCTCCTTCATCACTTCTCTTCTACTAGTTCTCTCCTTCCAAGCTAAAGGCTAATATCACATGCATTAAACAACTTTAAAAAGACAAGCAAGAAAATAAAAACTAAGCATTTTTCACAGTGCTTGGGGGAGAAAATATTTCTCATTACCATGCAAACTAATACTGGATTGTATTGCACTCTGGGTGAATGGCAATATACATATTTATGATAAAGAGAGGGACGATAAATCAAGCAAACAAATGACTACCACAGGATGTTTGTGTCTAGACAGAAGCAGTCGTATAAACAGCTTTAAAAATCAGATGAATTCTATTAATAAAACAACGAATCAGAACACAGCCTGAGACCTGCCGCGTAAAGGCCTTGGAGGACCTGATGCTTTGAGGAGAATAGTGTACACTAGGTCTAATTCTGCAGCCTTGTGAAGGGTATAGTGTACACTAGGTCCAATTCTGAAGCCTTGTGAAGGGTATAGTGTACACTAGGTCTAATTCTGCAGCCTTGTGAAGGGTATAGTGTACACTAGGTCCAATTCTGCAGCCGTGTGAAGGGTATAGTGTACACTAGGTCCAATTCTGAAGCCTTGTGAAGGGTATAGTGTACACTAGGTCCAATTCTGAAGCCTTGTGAAGGGAATAGTGTACACTAGGTCCAATTCTGCAGCCGTGTGAAGGGTATAGTGTACACTAGGTCCAATTCTGAAGCCTTGTGAAGGGTATAGTGTACACTAGGTCCAATTCTGCAGCCGTGTGAAGGGTATAGTGTACACTAGGTCCAATTCTGCAGCCGTGTGAAGGGTATAGTGTACACTAGGTCCAATTCTGAAGCCTTGTGAAGGGTATAGTGTACACTAGGTCCAATTCTGCAGCCGTGTGAAGGGTATAGTGTACACTAGGTCCAATTCTGCAGCCGTGTGAAGGGTATAGTGTACACTAGGTCCAATTCTGAAGCCTTGTGAAGGGTATAGTGTACACTAGGTCCAATTCTGCAGCCTTGTGAAGGGTATAGTGTACACTAGGTCCAATTCTGCAGCCTTGTGAAGGGTATAGTGTACACTAGGTCCAATTCTGAAGCCTTGTGAAGGGTATAGTGTACACTAGGTCCAATTCTGAAGCCTTGTGAAGGGAATAGTGTACACTAGGTCCAATTCTGAAGCCTTGTGAAGGGAATAGTGTACACTAGGTCCAATTCTGCAGCCTTGTGAAGGGTATAGTGTACACTAGGTCCAATTCTGCAGCCTTGTGAAGGGAATAGTGTACACTAGGTCCAATTCTGCAGCCTTGTGAAGGGAATAGTGTACACTAGGTCCAATTCTGCAGCCTTGTGAAGGGAATAGTGTACACTAGGTCCAATTCTGCAGCCTTGTGAAGGGAATAGTGTACACTAGGTCCAATTCTGCAGCCTTGTGAAGGGAATAGTGTACACTAGGTACAATTCTGCAGCCTTGTGAAGGGAATAGTGTACACTAGGTCCAATTCTGCAGCCTTGTGAAGGGAATAGTGTACACTAGGTCCAATTCTGCAGCCGTGTGAGGGTATAGTGTACACTAGGTCCAATTCTGCAGCCTTGTGAATGCTGTAGTGTACACTCTGTAGTGTACACATACACACAGACATATGTCACACACATACACACACACACACACACACACACACACACACACACACACACACACACACACACACACACACACACACACACACACACACACACACACACACACACACACACACACCTTACTATTTTATTTATTTTATTTATTTCACCTTTATTTAACCAGGTAGGCAAGTTGAGAACAAGTTCTCATTTACAATTGCGACCTGGCCAAGATAAAGCAAAGCAGTTCGACAACATACAAAAACACAGAGTTACACATGGAGTAAAACAACATACAATCAATGATGCAGTAGAATAAAAAAAAATAATAAAAAAATAAGACTATATACAATGTGAGCAAATGATGTGAGATAAGGGAGGTAAAGGCAAAAAAATGCCATGGTGGCAAAGTAAATAAAGTATAGCAAGAAAAATACTGGAATGGTAGATTTGTAGTTTGAAGAAAGTTCAAAGATAAAATATAAATAATATGGTGCAAAGGAGCAAAATAAATAAAATAAATAAATACAGTAGGGGAAGAGGTAGTAGTTTGGGCTAAATTATAGATGGGCTATGTACAGGTGCAGTGATCTGTGAGCTGCTCTGACAGCTGGTGCTTAAAGCTAGTGAGGGAGATAAGTGTTTCCAGTTTCAGAGATTTTTGTAGTTCGTTCCAGTCATTGGCAGCAGAGAACTGGAAGGAGAGACGACCAAAGGAGGAGTTGGCTTTAGGGGTGACCAGAGAGATATACCTGCTGGAGCGCGTGCTACAGGTGGGTGCTGCTATGGTGACCAGTGAGCGGAGATAAGGGGGGACTTTACCTAGCAGAGTCTTGTAGATGACCTGGAGCCAATGTGTTTGGCGACGATTATGAAGCGAAGGCCAGCCAACGAGAGCGTACAGGTCGCAGTGGTGGGTAGTATATGGGGCTTTGGTGACAAAACGGATGGCACTGTGATAGACTGCATCCAGCTTGTTGAGTAGGGTATTGGAAGCTATTTTGTAAAAGACATCGCCGAAGTCGAGGATTGGTAGGATGGTCAGTTTTACGAGGGTATGTTTGGCAGCATGAGTGAAGGATGCTTTGTTGCGAAATAGGAAGCCAATTCGAGATTTCACTTTGGATTGGAGATGATTGATGTGAGTCTGGAAGGAGAGTTTACAGTCTAACCAGACACCTAGGTATTTGTAGTTGTCCACAAATTCTAAGTTAGAACCGTCCAGAGAAGTGATGCTGGACAGGCGGGCAGGTGCAGGCAGCGATCGGTTGAAGAGCATGCATTTAGTTTTATTTGTGTTTAGGAGCAGTTGGAGACCACGGAAGGAGAGTTGAATGGCATTGAAGCTCGTCTGGAGGGTTGTTAACACAGTGTCCAAAGAAGGGCCAGAAGTGTACAGAATGGTGTCGTCTGCGTAGAGGTGGATCAGAGATTCACCAGCAGCAAGAGCGACATCATTTATGTATACAGAGAAAAGAGTTGGCCCAAGAATTGAACCCTGTGGTACCCCCATAGAGACTGCCAGAGGTCCAGACAGTAGGCCCTCCGATTTGACACACTGAACTCTGTCAGAGAAGTAGTTGGTGAACCAGGCGACGCAATCGTTTGAGAAACCAAGGCTACTGAGTCTGCCGATGAGGATGTGGTGATTAACAGAGTCAAAAGCTTTGGCCAGGTCAATGAATACGGCAGCACAGTAATGTTTCTTATCGATGGCGGTTACGATGTCGTTTAGGACCTTGAGCGTGGCTGAGGTGCACCCATGACCAGCTCTGAAACCAGATTGCATAGCGGAGAGGGTGCGGTGGGATTCGAAATGGTCGGTAATCTGTTTGTTGACTTGGCTTTCGAAGACCTTAGAAAGGCAGGGTAGGATGGATATAGGTCTGTAGCAATTTGGGTCAAGAGTGTCACCTCCTTTGAAGAGGGGGATGACAGCAGCTGCTTTCCAATCTATGGGAATCTCAGACGACACGAAAGAGAGGTTGAACAGGCTAGTAATAGGGGTTGCAATAATTTCGGCAGATAATTTTAGAAAGAAAGGGTCCAGATTGTCAAGCCCAGCTGATTTGTAGGGGTCCAGATTTTGCAGCTCTTTCAGAACATCAGCTGAATGGATTTGGGAGAAGGAGAAATGGGGGAGGCTTGGGCGAGTTGCTGTGGGGGGTGCAGTGCTGTTGAATGCAGTAGGGGTAGTTAGGTGGAAAGCATGGCCAGCCGTAGAAAAATGCTTATTGAAATTCTCAATTATAGTGGGCTTATCGGTGGTGACAGAGTTTCCTATCCTCAGTGCAGTGGGCAGTTGGGAGGAGGTGTTCTTATTCTCCATGGACTTTACAATGTCCCAGAACTTTTTAGAGTTGGAGTTGCACGAAGCGAATTTCTGTTTGAAAAAGCTAGCCTTGGCGTTTCTAACTGCCTGTGTGTATTGGTTTCTAACTTCCCTAAAAAGTTGCATATCGCGGGGGCAGTTCGATGCTAATGCAGAACGCCACAGGATATTTTTGTGTTGGTTAAGGGCAGTCAGGTCTGGGGAGAACCAAGGGCTATATCTGTTCCTGGTTCTAAATTTCTTGAAAGGGGCATGCTTATTTAAGATGGTGAGGAAGGCATTTTTAAAAAATAACCAGGCATCCTCTACTGACGGGATGAGGTCAATATCCTTCCAGGATACCAGGGCCAGGTCGATTAGAAAGGCTTGCTCGTTGAAATGTTTCAGGGAGCGTTTGACAGTGATGAGTGGAGGTCGTTTGACCGCTGACCCATTACGGGTGCAGGCAATGAGGCAGTGATCGCTGAGATCTTGGTTGAAAACAGCAGAGGTGTATTTAGAGGGCACGTTGGTTAGGATGATATCTATGAGGGTGCCAGTGTTTGCGGCTTTGGGGTTGTACCTGGTGGGTTCATTAATAATTTGTGTGAGATTGAGGGCATCAAGCTTGGATTGTAGGATGGCTGGGGTGTTAAGCATGTCCCAGTTTAGGTCACCTAGTAGCACGAGCTCTGAAGATAGATGGGGGGCAATCAGTTCACATATGGTGTCCAGAGCACAACTAGGGGCCGAGGGGGGTCTATAGCAGGCGGCAACGGTGAGAGACTTGTTTTTGGAGAGGTGGATTTTTAAAATTAGAAGTTCAAATTGTTTGGGTACAGACCTGGATAGCAGGACAGAACTCTGCAGGCTATCTCTGCAGTAGATTGCAACACCGCCCCCTTTGGTCGTTCTATCTTGTCTGAAAACGTTGTAGTTAGGGATGAAGATTTCAGAGTTTTTGGTGGACTTCCTAAGCCAAGATTCAGACACAGCTAGGACATCCGGGTTGGCGGAGTGTGCTAAAGCAGTGAATAAAACAAACTTAGGGAGGAGGCTTCTAATGTTAACATGCATGAAACCAAGGTTATTACGGTTACAGAAGTCATCAAAAGAGAGCGCCTGGGGAGTAGGAGTGGAGCCAGGCACTGCAGGGCCTGGATTCACCTCTACATCCCCAGAGGAGCAGAGAAGAATAAGTATGAGGGTACGGCTAAAAGCTATAAGAATTGGTCGTCTGTGACGTCCAGAGTAGAGAGAAAAAGGAGCAGGTTTCTGGGGGCGATAAAATAGCTTCAAGGTATAATGTACAGACAAAGGTATGGTGGGATGTGAGTACAGAGGAGGTAAACCTAGGCATTTAGTGATAGTGAGAGAGATATTGTCTCTAGAAACATCATTGAAACCAGAAGATGTCATAGCATGTGTGGGTGGAGGAACTGAGAGGTTGGATAAGGTATAATGAGCAGGGCTAGAGGCTCTACAGTGAAATAAGCCAATAAACACTAACCAGAACAGCAATGGAGAAGGCATATTGACATTAAGGAGAGGCATGCTTAGCCGAGTGATCAAAGGGTCCAGTGAGATTCAGACAGCTAGCCGGGCCATAGGTAGCAAGCTGGTGGAAGATGGGAGGGAGGTCTGTTTTTAGCCAGCTCGTGCGTTTCCGTCTGTGGGTTAGTGGGGTTCCGTGTGGAAGGGGGGACCTGTCCAAGTTGGCAAAATAGTTAGTTATAGTGGCCCAAGAAAAGTGTCCGATAGACCTATTCAGATCGCAGCCGAAAAGACAGCTAACGATTAGCGGGCCGCAGATGGGCGATCAGGTTACGTCGCGACGGAGGGGCCAGTTGGATAACTCCCTCGGGCAGATAACGTCGGTGGTCCAGTCGTGAAGACCCGATGGGGCTCCGGATCGGCAGTAAAACGGGTCAGGATAGGTGAGTTGTAGCCCAGGAGACACTTCAGCTGGCTAGCTCAGGAATAGCCCAGGAGTGGCTGACGGAACTCTTCAGCTGGCTAGCTGGCTAGCTCCGTAATAATGTGTGTTATTTCCGTGACCGACGTTGCCAATAGTCACTCAGGTAGCAGCTAGTTAGCTGCAAGATCCAGGTGTAAATGTCCAGAGCCTGCGGTAGAAATCGGGGAAAGGAGAGAGAATAGGTCCGGTATGCTCTGGTCTGAGTCGCGCTGTACAAAAACTGGCGATAGCTTTTCGAGCTAATGGATAGCTGAGGACAGCTAACCGTGGCTAGCTGAACTTCAACGTTAGCCAGTGAAAATGGCTATGGCCAAGACGGTCTGGTGTATATACAAGTATTATATAACAGTAATATACAACGGCAATATATAACAGTAATACAGTGCATTCGGAAAGTATACAGACCCCTTGACTTTTTCCACATTTTTGGACGTTACAGCCTTATTCTAATATGGATTAAATGAATAAAAATGACTTGTCAATCTACACACAATACCCCATAATGAGAAAGCGAAAACAGTCAGTTTATCACAAAATCTAATTTACAATGACGGCCTACACCGGCCAAACCCGGATGACGGTGGATCAATGCACCACTTAGATCAATGTACTACTACATTGCTCATCCTTGAGATGTTTCTACAACTTGACTGGACTCCACCTGTGGTACATTCTATTGATGGACATGATTTGGAAAGGCGCACACCTTCTATATAAGGTCCAACAATTGACAGTGCATGTCAGAGCAAAAACCAAGACCAGGCATGTCCGTAGAGCTCTGAGGCAGGATTGTGTCGGGGCACAGATCTGGGGAAGGGTACAAAAAATTTCTGCAGCATTGAAAGAATCCAAGAACACAGTGGCCTCCATCATTCTTAAAGTGAAGAAGTGTGGAACCACCAAGACTCTTCCAAGAGCTGGCCTCCCGGACAAACTAAGCAATCGGGAGAGAAGGGCCTTGTTCAGGGAGGTGACCAAGAACCCAATGGTCACTCTGATAGAGGACCAGAGTTCCTCTGTGGAGATGGGATAACCTCCCAGAAGGACAACCATCTCTGCAGCCCTCCACCAATCAGGCCTTTATGGTAGAGTGGCCAGACAGAAGTCACTCCTCAGTAAAAGGCACATCACAGCCCGCTTGGTGTTTGCCAAAAGGCACCTAAAGACTCTCAGTCCTCTGGTCTGATGATACCAGTATTGAACTCTTTGGCCTGAATGCCAAGTGTCATGTCTGAAGGAAACCTGGCACCATCCCTACTGTGAAGCATGGTGGTGGCAGCATTATGCTGTGGGGATGTTTTTCAGCGGCAGGGACTGGGAGACTAGTCAGGATTGAGGGAAAGATGAACAAAGCAAAGTACAGAGAGATCCTTGATGAAAACCTGCTCCAGAGTGCTCAGGACCTCAGACTGGGGTGAAGGTTCACCTTCCAACAGGACAACAACCCTAATCACACAGCCAAGACAACGCAGGAGTGGCTTCGGGACAAGTCTCTGAATGTCCTACAGCAAAGCAGCTGCATTTGCATTTGTTTAGGCTGTTTTCTAGTGACATTCATATGGATACATCCATAACAATGACGAAAGAAAATGTGCTCATTCGTCAGGACACTGTTGTTCAGAGGAGCTATCCAACAAGACAGCTAACACAATCACTTCAAACTGAAGCTGGAAAGACTGCAAACCAGCTGTACTTCATTTAGTTTTACCCTTTTTCAATTTACATTTCTTTGTATGCGGTATATCCATAAAAATGATGCCAGCTGATTCATGATTTCGACTGGCTGAGAAACGCTGCCTGCCTGCACGTCTCGTCCTGACTCCCGACACATTCATTACTATGGGACAGCTGGAGATCCAATTTGAATATTGCAACAATGTTGTAAATGTCAGAGAGACAGACAGCAAGGTTGATATAAATCTCCGCTGTTGAAAATTAAATGTTAGTCTTAAAGAAATGTGAGATAATGTCTAGATGCTTTTTACAGTGGAGATCAAGTTTATACATTGCCTGGCTGGGCTGACGAGACAGTGGATTGCGCAGTCAGATGGAACAGAGTAAATGGGCATTTTAACGTTATAGATTTAGCCGGTGGTAACCAATCAGCATTCAGGATTAGACCCACCTGTTGTATAAAAGTGTAATATATAACAGTAATATATAACAGTAATATACACTATACCAGTAACAGTATACAGTGAGGGAAAAAAGTATTTGATCCCCTGCTGATTTTGTTTGTTTGCCCACTGACAAAGACATGATCAGTCTATCATTTTAATGGTAGGTTTATTTGAACAGTGAGAGACAGAATAACCACAAAATAATCCAGAAAAAACGCATGTCAAAAATGTTAGAAATTGATTTGCATTTTAATGAGGGAAATAAGTATTTGACCCCCTCTCAATCAGAAAGATTTCTGGCTCCCAGGTGTCTTTTATACAGGTAACGAGCTGAGATTAGGAGCACACTCTTAAAGGGAGTGCTCCTAATCTCAGTTTGTTACCTGTATAAAAGACACCTGTCCACAGAAGCAATCAATCAATCAGATTCTAAACTCTCCACCATGGCCAAGAACAAAGAGCTATCCAAGGATGTCAGGGACAAGATTGTAGACCTACACAACGCTGGAATGGGCTACAAGACCATCGCCAAGCAGCTTGGTGAGAAGGTGACAACAGTTGTTGTGATTATTCGCAAATGGAAGAAACACAAAAGAACTGTCAATCTCCCTCGGCCTGGGGCTCCATGAAAGATCTCACCTCATGGAGTTGCAATGATCATGAGAGCGGTGAGGAATCAGCCCAGAACTACACGGGAGGACCTTGTCAATGATCTCAAGGCAGCTGGCACCGTAGTCACGAAGAAAACAATTGGTAACACACTACGCCGTGAAGGACTGAAATCCTGCAGCACCCGCAAGGTCCCCCTGCTCAAGAAAGCACATATACATGCCCGTCTGAAATTTGCCTATGAACATCGGAATGATTCAGAGGACAACTGGGTGAAAGTGTTGTGGTCAGATGAGACCAAAATGGAGCTCTTTGGCATCAACTCAACTAGCCGTGTTTGGAGGAGGAGGAATGCTGCCTATGACCCCAAGAACACCATCCCCACCGTCAAACATGGAGGTGGAAACATTATGCTTTGGTGGTGTTTTTCTGTTAAGGGGACAGGACAACTTCACCGCATCAAAGGGACGATGGACGGGGCCATGTACGTCAAATCTTGGGTGAGAACCTCCTTCCCTCAGCCAGGGCATTGAAAATGGGTCGTGGATGGGTATTCCAGCATGACAATGACCCAAAACACACGGCCAAGGCAACAAAGGAGTGGCTCAAGAAGAAGCACATAAGGTCCTGGAGTGGCCTAGCCAGTCTCCAGACCTTAATCCCATAGAAAATCTGTGGAGGGAGCTGAAGGTTCGAGTTGCCAAACGTCAGCCTCGAAACCTTAATGACTTGGAGAAGATCTGCAAAGAGGAGTGGGACAAAATCCCTCCTGAGATGTGTGCAAACCTTGTGGCCAACTACAAGAAACGTCTGACCTCTGTGATTGCCAACAAGGGTTTTTCCACCAAGTATAAGTCATGTTTTGCAGAGGGGTCAAATACTTATTTCCCTCATTAAAATGCTGATCATTTCTTTGTCAGTGGGCAAACATACAAAACCAGCAGGGGATCAAATACTTTTTCCCTCACTGTATATTCAAGATGTTGTAATAAAGTAGAGATGTCTTACTGTGGCTGTGGCTGAGACGGTCTGTATGCTGGTGTCCTGTCCACTATGTTCATTGTGGTTCTGTGAAGTGGGGTACATGTTGAGGGGGTGTTCGCTGACGGGGGGCTGTCCTGTGTAGTCAGGGGGCGTAGGGTGTGGGTGAGGGTGTGAGGCGGTGAACTCAGCGGACAGGCCGTTCTGAGGGGGGGCAAATTGGGCGGAGGGGTACGGCTGAGTCATGGAGTCTGGAGGGGGTGGGGCTTCCTGGTTACCCTGCAGGGGGAGAGGAGGGAGAGAAGGTGAGAGAGTTAGTACCACACCAGATTGAACAATTAATACCAAAAAATGTCCAGTCATCCATTCAGTCAGCCAGTCAGTCAGTAGGCCAGCCAGCCAGTCAACCAACCATCCAGTCAGGTCAGTAAGTCAACCAGCCAGCCAACCAGCCAGTCAGGTCAGTAAGTCAACCAGCCAGCCAGTCAACCAACCAGCAAGTCAGACAGTCAATAACTAATTTACCAGCCAAACCAGCCAGCTAACCAGTAAGTCAGTCAGGCAGCAATACAGTCAATCAATAAGCCAGTCAGCCAACCGGCCAACTAGCCAACCAGTCAGCCAGTCAGTCAACCAGTCCCATAGTGAGTGGCAGCATGATAAACCAATAACTACTATGGACGCTCAGACACACTCCATCCATTCATTACCACACACACACACACACACACACACACACACACACACACACACACACACACACACACACACACACACACACACACACACCACACACACACACACACACACACACACACACACACACACACACACACACACACACACACACACACTCCCAAGAAGAAGCCTCTCTGAGTACTACAGTAGCCACCTCAAGAAAAGTCCTGAAATAAAATACGAAGAAGCATTAGCACAATGCTAACACATTCACATGTGTGTGTGGGTACTACTCTGTAAAATGTGTCCTTGTTAAAACCCACTTCTGCTCTTTACAGGAGATGTTACACATTTCACACTGTTCTCATTATCTCTATCACACACACACACACACACACACACACACACACACACACACACACACACACACACACACACACACACACCCGCATCAACACAACACATTTAATATAGCACACTGATCACACTTAGACTCATCACGTATCAGTCCCTCTCATCTGATTACCAGTGTTACACTCATTATGTATCAGTCCCTGTCATCTGATTACCAGTGTTACACTCATCATGTATCAGTCCCTGTCATCTGATTACCAGTGTAACACTCATCATGTATCAGTCCCTGTCATCTGATTACCAGTGTAACACTCATCATGTATCAGTCCTTGTCATCTGATTACCAGTGTTACTCATCACGTATCAGTCCCTCTCATCTGATTACCAGTGTTACTCATCATGTATCAGTCCCTCTCAGTCCTTCTCATCTGATTACCAGTGTTACACTCATCATGTATCAGTCCCTCTCATCTGATTACCAGTGTTACACTCATCACGTATCAGTCCCTGTCATCTGATTACCATTGTTACTCATCATGTATCAGTCCTTCTCATCTGATTACCAGTGTTACTCATCATGTATCAGTCCCTGTCATCTGATTACCAGTGTTACACTCATCATGTATCAGTCCCTGTCATCTGATTACCAGTGTTACACTCATCGTGTATCAGTCCTTCTCATCTGATTACCAGTGTTACACTCATCATGTATCAGTCCCTGTCATCTGATTACCAGTGTTACTCATCATGTATCAGTCCCTGTCATCTGATTACCAGTGTTACACTCATCATGTATCAGTCCCTCTCATCTGATTACCAGTGTTACTCATCATGTATCAGTCCCTGTCATCTGATTACCAGTGTTACACTCATCATGTATCAGTCCCTCTCATCTCATTACCAGTGTTACACTCATCATGTATCAGTCCCTCTCATCTGATTACCAGTGTTACACTCATCGTGTATCAGTCCCTCTCATCTGATTACCAGTGTTACACTCATCATGTATCAGTCCTTCTCATCTGATTACCAGTGTTACACTCATCATGTATCAGTCCCTCTCATCTGATTACCAGTGTTACTCATCATGTATCAGTCCCTGTCATCTGATTACCAGTGTTTCTCATCATGTATCAGTCCCTGTCAACTGATTACCAGTGTTACACTCATCATGTATCAGTCCCTGTCATCTGATTACCAGTGTTACACTCATCATGTATCAGTCCCTGTCATCTGATTACCAGTGTTACACTCATCATGTATCAGTCCCTCTCATCTCATTACCAGTGTTACACTCATCATGTATCAGTCCCTCTCATCTGATTACCAGTGTTACACTCATCATGTACCAGTCCCTCTCATCTGATTACCAGTGTTACACTCATCATGTATCAGTCCTTCTCATCTGATTACCAGTGTTACACTCATCATGTATCAGTCCCTCTCATCTGATTACCAGTGTTACTCATCATGTATCAGTCCCTGTCATCTGATTACCAGTGTTACTCATCATGTATCAGTCCCTGTCATCTGATTACCAGTGTTACACTCATCATGTATCAGTCCCTCTCATCTGATTACCAGTGTTACACTCATCATGTATCAGTCCCTCTCATCTGATTACCAGTGTTACACTCATCATGTATCAGTCCTTCTCATCTGATTACCAGTGTTACTCATCATGTATCAGTCCCTGTCATCTGATTACCAGTGTTACTCATCATGTATCAGTCCCTGTCATCTGATTACCAGTGTTACTCATCATGTATCAGTCCCTCTCATCTGATTACCAGTGTTACACTCATCATGTATCAGTCCTTCTCATCTGATTACCAGTGTTACACTCATCATGTATCAGTCCTTCTCATCTGATTACCAGTGTTACTCATCATGTATCAGTCCCTGTCATCTGATTACCAGTGTTTCTCATCATGTATCAGTCCCTGTCAACTGATTACCAGTGTTACACTCATCATGTATCAATCCCTCTCATCTGATTACCAGTGTTACACTCATCATGTATCAGTCCCTCTCATCTGATTACCAGTGTTACACTCATCATGTATCAGTCCTTCTCATCTGATTGCCAGTGTTACACTCATCATGTCAGACTGATCACAAAAAAATAGACTTTCATTTCGGACATTTGAAACGGTCTTGAGAACGTCGATATATGCCTTCCAGCAATGGGCACAAACTTGTGATGCTCGGAATAGGAATGCGCTGCAAAGACCACTGCATTATTTCACAGTGCTCTAGACAGCTATGAGAATACTTGATGGTAACATTGCTCTAGACAGCTATGAGAATACTCGATGGTAACATTGCTCTAGCCAGCTATGAGAATACTCATTGTAACATTGCTCTAGCCAGCTATGAGAATACTCATTGTAACATTGCTCTAGCCAGCTATGAGAATACTCATTGTAACATTGCTCTAGACAGCTATGTGAATACTCATTGTAACATTGCTCTAGACAGCTACACTCATCATGTATCAGTCCTTCTCATCTGATTACCAGTGTTACACTCATCATGTATCAGTCCCTGTCATCTGATTACCAGTGTTACACTCATCATGTATCAGTCCCTGTCATCTGATTACCAGTGTTACACTCATCATGTATCAGTCCCTGTCATCTGATTACCAGTGTTACACTCATCATGTATCAGTCCCTCTCATCTGATTACCAGTGTAACTCATCATGTATCAGTCCTTCTCATCTGATTGCCAGTGTTACACTCATCATGTCAGACTGATCACAAAAAAATTGACTTTCATTTCGGACATTTGAAACAGTGAACTGGGAGGGAAGCATCATGCAGTATACAGACAGACAGTGAACTGGGAGGGAAGCATCATGTAGTCTACAGACAGTGAACTGGGAGGGAAGCTACATGTAGTCTACAGACAGACAGTGAACTGGGAGGGAAGCATCATGTAGTCTACAGACAGTGAACTGGGAGGGAAGCATCATGTAGTCTACAGACAGTGAACTGGGAGGGAAGCATCATGTAGTCTACAGACAGACAGTGAACTCGGAGGGAAGCATCATGTAGTCTACAGACAGTGAACTGGGAGGGAAGCATCATGTAGTCTACAGACAGACAGTGAACTGGGAGGGAAGCATCATGTAGTCTACAGACAGACAGTGAACTGAGAGGGAAGCATCATGTAGTCTACAGACAGACAGTGAACTGGGAGGGAAGCATCATGTAGTCTACAGACAGACAGTGAACTGGGAGGGAAGCATCGTGTAGTCTACAGACAGACAGTGAACTGGGAGGGAAGCATCATGTAGTCTACAGACAGTGAACTGGGAGGGAAGCACCGTGTAGTCTACAGACAGTGAACTGGGAGGGAAGCATCGTGTAGTCTACAGACAGACAGTGAACTGGGAGGGAAGCATCACGTAGTCTACAGACAGTGAACTGGGAGGGAAGCATCATGTAGTCTACAGACAGACAGTGACCTGAGAGGGAAGCATCATGTATTCTACAGACAGTGAACTGGGAGGGAAGCATCATGTAGTCTACAGACAGTGAACTGGGAGGGAAGCATCATGTAGTCTACAGACAGACAGTGAACTGGGAGGGAAGCATCATGTAGTCTACAGACAGTGAACTGGGAGGGAAGCATCATGTAGTCTACAGACAGTGAACTGGCAGGGAAGCATCGTGTAGTCTACAGTCAGACAGTGAACTGAGAGGGAAGCATCATGTAGTCTACAGACAGACAGTGAACTGGGAGGGAAGCATCATGTAGTCTACAGACAGACAGTGAACTGAGAGGGAAGCATCATGTAGTCTACAGACAGTGAACTGGGAGGGAAGCATCATGTAGTCTACAGACAGACAGTGAACTGGGAGGGAAGCATCATGTAGTCTACAGACAGACAGTGAACTGGGAGGGAAGCATCGTGTAGTCTACAGACAGACAGTGAACTGAGAGGAAAGCATCATGTAGTCTACAGACAGTGAACTGGGAGGGAAGCATCATGTAGTCTACAGACAGTGAACTGGGAGGGAAGCATCATGTAGTCTACAGACAGTGAACTGGGAGGGAAGCATCATGTAGTCTACAGACAGACAGTGAACTGAGAGGGAAGCATCATGTAGTCTACAGACAGTGAACTGGGAGGGAAGCATCATGTAGTCTACAGACAGTGAACTGGGAGGGAAGCATCATGTAGTCTACAAACAGTGAACTGGGAGGGAAGCATCATGTAGTCTACAGACAGTGAACTGGGAGGGAAGCATCGTGTAGTCTACAGACAGACAGTGAACTGAGAGGGAAGCATCGTGTAGTCTACAGACAGACAGTGAACTGGGAGGGAAGCATCGTGTAGTCTACAGTCAGACAGTGAACTGAGAGGGAAGCATCATGTAGTCTACAGACAGACAGTGAACTGGGAGGGAAGCATCATGTAGTCTACAGACAGACAGTGAACTGAGAGGGAAGCATCATGTAGTCTACAGACAGTGAACTGGGAGGGAAGCATCATGTAGTCTACAGACAGACAGTGAACTGGGAGGGAAGCATCATGTAGTCTACAGACAGACAGTGAACTGGGAGGGAAGCATCGTGTAGTCTACAGACAGACAGTGAACTGAGAGGAAAGCATCATGTAGTCTACAGACAGTGAACTGGGAGGGAAGCATCATGTAGTCTACAGACAGTGAACTGGGAGGGAAGCATCATGTAGTCTACAGACAGTGAACTGGGAGGGAAGCATCATGTAGTCTACAGACAGACAGTGAACTGAGAGGGAAGCATCATGTAGTCTACAGACAGTGAACTGGGAGGGAAGCATCATGTAGTCTACAGACAGTGAACTGGGAGGGAAGCATCATGTAGTCTACAAACAGTGAACTGGGAGGGAAGCATCATGTAGTCTACAGACAGTGAACTGGGAGGGAAGCATCGTGTAGTCTACAGACAGACAGTGAACTGGGAGGGAAGCATCATGTAGTCTACAGACAGTGAACTGGGAGGGAAGCATCATGTAGTCTACAAACAGTGAACTGGGAGGGAAGCATCATGTAGTCTACAGAAAGTGAACTGGGAGGGAAGCATCGTGTAGTCTACAGACAGACAGTGAACTGAGAGGGAAGCATCGTGTAGTCTACAGACAGACAGTGAACTGGGAGTGAAGCATCGTGTAGTCTACAGACAGACAGGGAACTGAGAGGGAAGAATCGTGTAGTCTACAGACAGTGAACTGGGAGGGAACACTGCACATATGTGAAGGCCCGTGTGGGTCACTCCTTTAGGGGTATATATATATACTAGGTCAGCAAGTCTGGCCAATGCATGCCTGAGATATAGAACCCACACGGGCCTTCACATATGGAGTGACCCACACGGGCCTTCACATATGTGCAGTGTTCCCTCCCAGTTCAGATATATATATATACACTGCTCAAAAAAATAAAGGGAACACTTAAACAACACAATGTAACTCCAAGTCAATCACACTTCTCGGAAATCAAACTGTCCACTTAGAAAGCAACACTGATTGACAATAAATTTCACATGCTGTTGTGCAAATGGAATAGACAACAGGTGGAAATTATAGGCAATTAGCAAGACACCCCCAATAAAGGACTGGTTCTGCAGGTGGGGACCACAGACCACTTCTCAGTTCCTATGCTTCCTGGCTGATGTTTTGGTGACTTTTGAATGCTGGCGGTGCTTTCACTCTAGTGGTAGCATGAGACGGAGTCTACAACCCACACAAGTGGCTCAGGTAGTGCAGCTCATCCAGGATGGCACATCTATGCGAGCTGTGGCAAGAAGGTTTGCTGTGTCTGTCAGCGTAGTGTCCAGAGCATGGAGGCGCTACCAGGAGACAGGCCAGTACATCAGGAGACGTGGAGGAGGCCGTAGGAGGGCAACAACCCAGCAGCAGGACCGCTACCTCCGCCTTTGTGCAAGGAGGAGCAGGAGAAGCACTGCCAGAGCCCTGCAAAATGACCTCCAGCAGGCCACAAATGTGCATGTGTCTGCTCAAACGGTCAGAAACAGACTCCATGAGGGTGGTATGAGGGCCTGACGTCCACAGGTGGGGGTTGTGCTTACAGCCCAACACCGTGAAGGACGTTTGGCATTTGCCAGAGAACACCAAGATTGGCAAATTCGCCACTGGCGCCCTGTGCTCTTCACAGATGAAAGCAGGTTCACACTGAGCACGTGACAGACGTGACAGAGTTTGGAGACGCCGTGGAGAACGTTCTGCTGCCTCCAACATCCTCCAGCATGACCGGTTTGGCGGTGGGTCAGTCATGGTGTGGGGTGGCATTTCTTTGGGGGGCCGCACAGCCCTCCATGTGCTCGCCAGAGGTAGCCTGACTGCCATTAGGTACCGAGATGAGATCCTCAGACCCCTTGTGAGACCATATGCTGGTGCGGTTGGCCCTGGGTTCCTCCTAATGCAAGACAATGCTAGACCTCATGTGGCTGGAGTGTGTCAGCAGTTCCTGCAAGAGGAAGGCATTGATGCTATGGACTGGCCCGCCCGTTCCCCAGACCTGAATCCAATTGAGCACATCTGGGACATCATGTCTCACTCCATCCACCAACGCCACGTTGCACCACAGACTGTCCAGGAGTTGGCGGATGCTTTAGTCCAGGTCTGGGAGGAGATCCATCAGGAGACCATCCACCACCTCATCAGGAGCATGCCCAGGCATTGTAGGGAGTTCATACAGGCACGTGGAGGCCACACACACTACTGAGCCTCATTTTGACTTGTTTTAAGGACATTACATCAACGTTGGATCAGCCTGTAGTGTGGTTTTCCACTTTAATGTTGAGTGTGACTCCAAATCCAGACCTCCATGGGTTGATAAATTGGATTTCCATTGATTATTTTTGTGTGATTTTGTTGTTAGCACATTCAACTATGTAAAGAAAAAAGTATTTAATAAGATTATTTCTTTCATTCAGATCTAGGATGTGTTGTTTAAGTGTTCCCTTTATTTTTTGGAGCAGTATATATATATATACACTGCTCAAAAAAATAAAGGGAACACTTAAACAACACAATGTAACTCCAAGTCAATCCCACTTCTGTGAAATCAAACTGTCCACTTAGGAAGCAACACTGATTGACAATACATTTCACATGCTGTTGTGCAAATGGAATAAACAACAGGTGGAAATTATAGGCAATTAGCAAGACACCCCCAATAAAGGAGTGGTTCTGCAGGTGGGGACCACAGACAACTTCTCAGTTCCTATGCTTCCTGGCTGATGTTTTGGTGACTTTTGAATGCTGGCGGTGCTTTCACTCTAGTGGTAGCATGAGACGGAGTCTACAACCCACACAAGTGGCTCAGGTAGTGCAGCTCATCCAGGATGGCACATCAATGCGAGCTGTGGCAAGAAGGTTTGCTGTGTCTGTCAGCGTAGTGTCCAGAGCATGGAGGCGCTACCAGGAGACAGGCCAGTACATCAGGAGACGTGGAGGAGGCCGTAGGAGGGCAACAACCCAGCAGCAGGACCGCTACCTCCGCCTTTGTGCAAGGAGGAGCAGGAGAAGCACTGCCAGAGCCCTGCAAAATGACCTCCAGCAGGCCACAAATGTGCATGTGTCTGCTCAAACGGTCAGAAACAGACTCCATGAGGGTGGTATGAGGGCCCGACGTCCACAGGTGGGGGTTGTGCTTACAGCCCCACACCGTGCAGGACGTTTGGCATTTGCCAGAGAACACCAAGATTGGCAAATTCACCACTGGCGCCCTGTGCTCTTCACAGATGAAAGCAGGTTCACACTGAGCACGTGACAGACGTGACAGAGTCTGGAGACGCCGTGGAGAACGTTCTGCTGCCTGCAACATCCTCCAGCATGACCGGTTTGGCGGTGGGTCAGTCAT
>NC_138296.1:8015000-8030000 GCF_965601325.2 Salmo salar | reverse complement strand
TCTCCTTCTGGGGCATCTCTATCAAAAATACAGCATCTCTACTGTAACGTGACATTTTCTAAGGCTTCCATTGGCTCTCAGAAGGCGCCAGAAAGTGGAATGACTTCTCTGCAGTCTCTGGGCGAAAAACAGCAGGAGTTTTTGTGAGTGGTCAGGCAGGGAACAATGACACTGGAGATGCGCGTCCACGAGACGACTCCATGTTTTTCTTTCAGTCTTTGAATGAATATAACGTTGCCCGGTTGGAATATTATCGCTATTTTACGAGAAAAATAGCATAAAAATTTATTTTAAACAGCGTTTGACATGCTTCGAAGTACGGTAATGGAATATTTTGAATTCTTTTGTCACGAAATGCGCCCACGCGTCACCCTTCAGATACTGACCTCAACGCACGAACCAAACGGAGCTATTTCAATATAACTATGGATTATTTCAAACCGAAACAACATTTGTTGTTGAAGTAGAAATCCTGGGAGTGCATTCTGATGAAGAACAGCAAAGGTAATCCAATTTTTCTTATAGTAAATCTGAGTTTGGTGAGGGCCAAACTTGGTGGGTGTCAAATTAGCTAGCCTGTGATGGCCGAGCTATCTACTCAGAATATTGCAAAATGTGCTTTCGCCGAAAAGCTATTTTAAAATCTGACACCGCGATTGCATAAAGGAGTTCTGTATCTATAATTCTTAAAATAATTGTTATGTTTTTTGTGAACGTTTATCGTGAGTAATTTAGTAAATTCACCGGAAGTGTTCGGTGGGAATGCTAGTCACATGCTAGTCACATGCTAATGTAAAAAGCTGGTTTTTGATATAAATATGAACTTGATTGAACAAAACATGCATGTATTGTATAACATAATGTCCTAGGAGTGTCATCTGATGAAGATCATCAAAGGTTAGTGCTGCATTTAGCTGTGGTTTTGGTTTTTGAGCAATATATGCTTGCTTTGAAAATGGCTGTGTGATTATTTTTGGCAGGGTACTCTCCTGACATAATCTAATGTTTTGCTTTCGCTGTAAAGCCTTTTTGAAATCGGACAATGTGGTTAGATTAACGAGAGTCTTGTCTTTAAAATGGTGTAAAATAGTAATATGTTTGAGAAATTGAAGTTATAGCATTTTTAAGGTATTTGTATTTCGCGCCACGCTCTACCATTGGATATTGGTGAGGCGTTCCGCTAGCGGAACGTCTGTCCCTAACAGGGAGTGCTCCTAATCTCAACTTGTTACCTGTATAAAAGACACCTGTCCACAGAAGCAATCAATCAATCAGATTCCAAACTCTCCACCATGGCCAAGACCAAAGAGCTCTCCAAGGATGTCAGGGACATCATGTCAGGGATGTTGTAGACCTACACAAGGCTGGAATGGGCAACAAGACCATCGCCAAGCAGCTTGGTGAGAAGGTGACAACAGTTGGTGTGATTATTCGCAAATGGAAGAAACACAAAATAACTGTCAATCTCCCTCGGCCTGGGGCTCCATGCAAGATCTCACCTCATGGAGTTGCAATGATCATGAGAACGGTGAGGAATCAGCCCAGAACTACACGGGAGGATCTTGTCAATGATCTCAAGGCAGCTGGGACCGTAGTCACCAAGAAAACAATTGGTAACACACTATGCTGTGAAGGACTGAAATCCTGCAGCCCCCGCAAGGTCCCCCTGCTCAAGAAAGCACATATACATGCCCGTCTGAAGTTTGCCAATGAACATCTGAATGATTCAGAGGACAACTGGGTGAAAGTGTTGTGGTCAGATGAGACCAAAATGGAGCTCTTTGGCATCAACTCGCCGTGTTTGGAGGAGGAGGAATGCTGCCTATGACCCCAAGAATACCATCCCCACCGTCAAACATGGAGGTGGAAACATTATGCTTTGGGGGTGTTTTTCTGCTAAGGGGACAGGACAACTTCACCGCATCAAAGGAACGATGGACGGGGCCATGTACCATCAAATCTTGGGTGAGAACCTTCACTCAGCCAGGGCATTGAAGATGGGTCGTGGATGGGTATTCCAGCATGACAATGACCCAAAACACACGGCCAAGGCAACAAAGGAGTGGCTCAAGAAGAAGCACATAAGGTCCTGGAGTGGCCTAGCCAGTCTCCAGACCTTAATCCCATAGAAAATATGTGGAGGGGGCTGAAGGTTCGAGTTTCCAAACGTCAGCCTCGAAACCTTAATGACTTGGAGAAGATCTGCAAGAGGAGTAGGACAAAATCCCTCCTGAGATGTGTGCAAACCTGGTGGCCAACTACAAGAAACGTCTGACCTCTGTGATTGCCAACAAGGGTTTTGCCACCAAGTACTAAGTCATGTTTTGCAGAGGGGTCGAATACTTATTTCCCTCATTAAAATGCAAATCATTTTATAACATTTTTGACATGCGTTTTTCAGGATTTTTTTGTCTTCCTCCCAAATGAAGGTCCCACCAACCTCCTGTTGTGTGTGTATCAGGGGACCGTGGGTGTTACGAAGAGGTCTCAACCTATCATCTTTCCCTGTCACAAAATCCCACAATCCCACGCTCTCGTATAATATGATGGAACAAAAGGAGATGTAACTATAGTTCCAGTATAATATGATGGAACAAACGGAGCTCTAACTTCTCTGTCCGTGTTAAATGGACAGACAGCTGTTTGGAAGGGAGCACTAAAACTCCCATCAGCCATTTTGGGGAGGGAACTGGCGGCTCGCTCTGAAACAGGGGGACATTTTAATTGGTTGCGCGTGTCCAAACCATATCCATGAAGCGGCTAAATGAAATTGATTTAAGCTTTGGCAGTGTTATCGAATACGAGTGTGTGTGTGTGTGTGTGTGTGTGTGTGTGTGTGTGTGTGTGTGTGTGTGTGTGTGTGTGTGTGTGTGTGTGTGTGTGTGTGTGTGTGTGTGTGTGTGTGTGTTATCGGGCCTGCACTGTACGTCGTTTGGCGAGGCTCAATCTCACTCCCTCCTATCAGAGGAAAACGAGACTCCCAACAAAGCATGAGTGTGTAAATTGCGTTTGTTCATGACTATAGGATGATTTGGTTATAAAAGTATTATTATCATACTGAAACGTTTACATATAGAAACACTGGATATTATAGAGATACTGGACTGTGTTAGTGAGAGGTCTGACCTGGTTATTATAGAGATAATGGACTGTGTTAGTGAGAGGTCTGACCTGGTTATTATAGAGATAATGGACTGTGTTAGTGAGAGGTCTGACCTGGTTATTATAGAGATAATGGACTGTGTTAGTGAGAGGTCTTATCTGGTTGTTATTATAGAGATAATGGACTGTGTTAGTGAGAGGTCTTACCTGGTTATTTTTTTGATAATGGACTGTGTTAGTGAGAGGTCTGACCTGGTTATTATAGAGATAATGGACTGTGTTAGTGAGAGGTCTGACCTGGTTATTATAGAGATAATGGACTGTGTTAGTGAGAGGTCTGACCTGGTTATTATAGAGATAATGGACTGTGTTAGTGAGAGGTCTTATCTGGTTGTTATTATAGAGATAATGGACTGTGTTAGTGAGAGGTCTTACCTGGTTATTTTTTAGATAATGGACTGTGTTAGTGAGAGGTCTGACCTGGTTATTATAGAGATAATGGACTGTGTTAGTGAGAGGTCTGACCTGGTTATTATAGAGATAATGTACTGTGTTAGTGAGAGGTCTGACCTGGTTATTATAGAGATAATGGACTGTGTTAGTGAGAGGTCTGACCTGGTTATTATAGAGAAACTGGACTGTGTTAGTGAGAGGTCTGACCTGGTTATTAGTGAGAAACTGGAATGTGTTAGTGAGAGGTCTGACCTGGTTATTATAGAGAAACTGGAATGTGTTAGTGAGAGGTCTGACCTGGTTATTATAGAGAAACTGGACTGTGTTAGTGAGAGGTCTGATCTGGTTATTATAGAGATAATGGACTGTGTTAGTGAGAGGTCTGACCTGGTTATTATAGAGATAATGGACTGTGTTAGTGAGAGGTCTGACCTGGTTATTATAGAGAAACTGGAATGTGTTAGTGAGAGGTCTGACCTGGTAATTACAGAGCTACTGGACTGTGTAATCTCTCTCTCTTACTCTCTCTCTCTGTGTATTTACATCTCTCTCACTCTCTCTGTCTCTCTTTATCTACATCTCTCTACCTCTCTCACTCTCTCTTTCTTTAAATCTCTCTATCTCTCTCTCTAGCTCTCACCACTAGTATCCTTTTCAGTCAAAGTCAACACTAGTATCCTGTATCAAAGTCACCACTAGTATCCTGTCCAGTAAATATCCCCATTAGTATCCTGTACAGTCAATGTCACCACTAGTATCCTGTATCAATGTCACCCTTACTATCCTGTATTAATGTCACCACTAGTGTCCTGTAGAGTCAATGTCACCACTAGTATCCTGTATCAATGTCACCACTAGAATCCTGTACAGCCAATGTCACCACAAGTATCCTGTATCAATGTCACCTCTAGCATCCAGTATCAATGTCACCCTAACTATCCTGTATTAATGTCACCACTAGTGTCCTGTAGAGTCAATGTCACCACTAGTATCCTGTATCAATGTCACCACTAGAATCCTGTACAGCCAATGTCACCACAAGTATCCTGTATCAATGTCACCACTAGCATCCAGTATCAATGTCACCCTTACTATCCTGTATTAATGTCACCACTAGTGTCCTGTAGAGTCAATGTCACCACTAGTATCCTGTATCAATGTCACCACTAGTATCCTGTATCAGTGTCACCACTACTATCCTGAATCAATGTCACCACTAGTATCCTGTATCAATGTCAGCACTACTATCCTGAATAAATGTCACCACTAGTATCCTTTATCAGTGTCACCACTAGTATCCTGTATCAGTGTCACCACTACTATCCTGAATCAATGTCACCACCAGCATCCTGTATCAATGTCACCACTAGTATCCTGTACAGTCATTGTCACCACTAGTATCCTGTATCAATGTCACCACTAGTGTCCTAAATCAATGTCACCACTAGTGTCCTGTCCAGTAAATATCCCCACTAGTATCCTGTACAGTCAATGTCACCACTAGTATCATGTACAGTCAATATCACCACTAGTATCCTGTATCAATGTCACCACTAGTATCCTGTACAGCCAATGTCACCACAACTATCCTGTATCAATGTCACCACTAGCATCAGTATCAATGTCACCATTACTATCCTGTATTAATGTCACCACTAGTGTCCTGTACAGTCATTGTCACCACTAGTATCCTGTAACAATGTCACCACTAGTGTCCTAAATCAATGTCACCACTAGTATCCTGTATCAATGTCACCACTAGTGTCCTGTAGATATGTCACCACTAGTCTCCTGTAGATATGTCACCACTAGTATCCTGTATCAATGTCACCACTAGTATCCTGTACAGTCAATGTCACCACTAGTATCCTGTATCAACGTCATCACTAGTATCCTGTACAGTCAATGTCACCACTCGTATCCTGTATCAATGTCACCACAAGTATTCTGTATCAATGACACCACTAGTATCCTGCATCAATGTCACCACTAGTATCCTATATCAATGTTACCACTAGTATCCTGTACAGTCAATATCACCACTAGTATCCTGTATCAATGTCACCACTAGTATCCTGTATCAATGTTACCACTAGTATCCTGTACAGTCAATGTCACTAGTATCCTGTATCAATGTCACCACAAGTATTCTGTATCAATGCCAGCACTTGTATCCTGCATCAATGTCTCCACTAGTATTCTGTACAGTCAATGTCAGCACTAGCAGCCTGTACAGTGAATGCCACACCTAGTATCCTGTATCAATGTCACAACTAGTATCCTGTATCAATGTTACAACTACTATCCTATATCAATGTCACCACTAGTATCCTGTATCACTGTCACCACTAGTATCCTGTATCACTGTCACCACTAGTATCCTGTATCAGTGTCACCACTACTATCCTCTATCAATCTCACCACTAGTATCCTGTATCAATGTCACCACTAGTATCCTGTATCAATGTTACAACTAGTATCCTGTATCAATGTTACAACTAGTATCCTATATCAATGTCACCACTAGAATCCTGTATCAATGTCACCACTAGTATCCTGTATCACTGTCACCACTAGTATCCTGTATCAATGTCACCACTAGTATCCTGTATCAATGTCACCACTAGTATCCTGTATCAATGTCACCACTAGTATCCTGTATCAATGTCACCACTAGTATCCTGTATCAATGTCACCACTAGTACCTGTATAAATGTCACCACTAGTATCCTGTATCAATGTCACCACTAGTATTCTGTACAGTCAATGTCACCACTAGTATCCTGTATCTATGTCACCACTAGTACCTGTATAAATGTCACCACTAGTATCCTGTATCAATGTCACCACTAGTATTCACCATTCAGAATACATCTGTTGCTTCTCACTGCAGGAAAGACGCGCACTCGCACACTCACTCACTCACTCACTCACTCACTCACTCACTCACTCACTCACTCACTCACTCACTCACTCACTCACTCACTCACTCACTCACTCACTCACTCACTCACTCACACAGACGTTGTCTGCCAAGACGGCTCCTTAATCTAGTGAAACAGTTGCTTTATCTTCCTGCTCAACCTGCTGCTATCAGCCGCCGCTGATGTGGAAATGTTTACAAAGCTACGCACAACTCGCAAACACACACCCCTCTTCTAAACCTCTCCTCCTCTTCCCCGCTTCTTCACCTACCCCCCTCTCCTCTCCTCCTCTCCTCCCCCTAGTTCCACTCCTCTCCTCCTCTCCCAATCTTTCTCTGTTACCACAGTTCAGAATGTTAATACAATCATTAGATCACCATCACTGAGCCCCATCATCCATCCACCTACACACAAAATACACACACCCCCACACAGTTCAGTTGTGGTTAGACAACGATGAATAAAGATGTACTGTAAAGGAAGCTTTTAATGTTATTAATGTCTGAATGGAGAAACAGGCTGAGGAGAGAATAACTGAACACAACTGGAGTATATGAAGATGTTCCCTCTCTCGCTCTCTCTTTCTCTCTCTCGCTGTATTTCTCTCTCGCTCTATATCTGTCTCTCTCTCCCTCTCTCTCTCTCTCTCGCTGTCTTTCTCTCTCTCTCTCTCTCTCTCTCTCTCTCTCTCTCTCTCGCGCTGTCTTTCTCTCTCTCTCTCGCTCACTCTCTCTCTCTCTTGCTCTCTGTCTCTTTCTCTCTCTCTCTGTATTTCTCCCTCTCTCTCTTTCGGGCGGGTGTGTTAGTGTAGGTTGGGCTGTCATGTGTAGGTCCTTGCTGCAGTGGTGAGGGGCATAAGGGGCAGGGGTTGACTGGCTGGTGGTGCTGTGGTCTGGGTTTAGGTGTGGATCCTCCTGGTGCGGGTCCTCCGGGAGGGAGTCTCACTGGTCTGGGCGGGGTGTCCGTTGCTCTGTCGCTCCTGTGTGAGGTGCTGGGGTTACGGTTGAGGGTGATGTCCTTCAGGGTCCTGGCAAATTTGGGATTGCTGCCTTGTAGAGGAGGACCTGGCCATAAAGGATTTTCAAGTCCAGGGTGGGGACTTCTGCTGTTACAACATCGACGGAAGGTGGTGCACCTCCTCGCCCGGGCGGCGCTCGGCGGTTGTCGTCGCCGGCCTACTAGCTGCCACCGATCCTCTTAGATTTTCTGTTGGTCAGGTCTAGTTTAGTTGGCACCTGTTTAGTATTAGTTCATTAGTGGGGGAGGGTTATTTAGTCATTCTGTGTAGGTTTGTTCTTTGTACATGATTATTTTTCGTCGTGTGTTTGTTCTGAGGTTCAGGTGTTTTTTCCCTCTGCCAGTGGGTTTTGTGGCAGCGTGTTTTGGGCTGCGTCCCTACGCTGCACGCCGGGCTGTTGTTTGGGCATTTGTGTTGCTTTGCCCTGCCTTACCTGTTTTATTAAATTACGTGTGTTCAAGGACTTGTGTCTCCTGCGCCTGACTTCGACCCTGCTGATTCCTTGAGCACACTGACAGAATCACGCACCACCGATGGAGTCAGCAGGAGCCGCAGCGCCGACCCCGTCCATGGAGGAGAGGGTTGCCCAACACTCCGCCATCCTTCATCGTCTGGGCAACGCCATGGACCAAGTATTGGCGCGCCTGGAGAGCTTGGACAGAAGCGCTCCCAACCAATTTAACGTGGCTGCTCAACAGCCAGTGCCACCACCAGCACCGACAGCACCCAGTACCAGTGGGATTAAACTCGCGCCCCCGAGGGAGTACGATGGGACGGCCGCTGGGTGTAAGGGTTTCCTACTCCAGCTTGAGTTATACCTGGCAACCGTCCGTCCTCCTCCCTCGGGAGAGGAGAGTGTCAGCGTCCTCGTCTCGTGTCTCACGGGTAGAACCCTGGCATGGGCCAACGCCGTATGGGACAGTCCGGACTCAGCCAGGGACCACTACCCGGAGTTCACCCGCCGCTTCCGTGCAGTGTTCAATCATCCCTGGGAGGGGAGAGTGGCGGGTGAGCGATTGTTTCACTTGAGACAGGAGACGAGGAGCACGCAAGACTTTGCCTTAGAGTTCCGGACCCTGGCGGCTGGAGCGGGGTGGAATGAGAGGGCCCTGATAGATCACTGCCGTTGTAGTTTGAGGGAGGACGTCCACCGGGAGTTAGCTTGTCGGGACACCACTAGCACCCTGGACCAGCTGATAGATCTGTCCATCCGACTGGACAACCTGCTGGCCGCCCGCGGGTGTTCGAACCTCCTAGCCCTCCTGCTCCCACGCCTATGGAGATAGGGGGGGCTGCAGTCAGGAAGACTGGAGGGGGAGCCCTCTCCTGCACCCACTGTGGTCGCAGAGGGCACACTGCCGACCGGTGCTGGAGGAGCTCGCCTGGGAGTCCAGACGGCAGACAGAGCACTCTTTCGACATCTCAGGTGAGTCAGCACCAGTCTCACCAAGAGCCCCCTATCAGTCATATGTATGTGTTAGTTTCCTTCCCTGAATTTTCCCCTCACTCCCGGCTTAAGGCGCTAGTCGATTCAGGCGTGGCGGGGAGTTTTATGGACCATGGGGTCGCCAGTAAGTTAGGGATTCCCCTGGTGCAGTTGGACCAACCCTTCCCCGTGCACGCCTTAGACAGTCGACCACTAGGGTCAGGGTTGGTCAGGGAGGTCACTGTGCCACTGGTCATGGTAATGCGGGGGGGTCATGAGGAGAGTATCCGTCTCTTTCTCATTGATTCCCCGGCATTTCCGGTGGTACTAGGGATCCCCTGGCTAGCCACTCACAACCCTAAGATTTCGTGGAGACAGAGGGCTCTTAAGGGGTGGTCGAAGGAGTGCTTGGGCAGATGTATAGGGGTTTCCATCGGTGTGACGACGATGGAGAGTCCAGACCAAGTCTCTACCGTGCACATTCTCTCAAAGTATGCCGATTTGGCTATCGCCTTCAGTAAAACGAAGGCGACTCAATTACCACCTCATCGACGAGGAGACTGTGCGATAAACCTCCAGGTGAATGCTGCACTTCCCCGGAGTCACGTGTATCCCCTGTCTCAGGAAGAGACAGTGGCTATGGAGACACACGTCACTGAGTCCTTGAGGCAGGGATACATTTGGCCATCCAAATCAAACGTCTCCTCGAGCTTCTTTTTTGTGAAGAAAAAGGAGGGAGGGTTGCGCCCGTGCATTGACTATAGAGGTCTAAATTCCATCACGGTGGGGTTCAGTTACCCGCTACCTCTCATCGCCACGGCGGTGGAGTCATTTCATGGGGCGCGCTTCTTCACGAAACTGGATCTCAGGAGCGCATATAATTTGGTGCGTATCCGAGAGGGGGACGAGTCGAAAACTGCATTTAGTACCACATCTGGCCATTATGAGTACCTCGTCATGCCGTATGGGTTACAGACTGCTCCCGCCGTCTTCCAATCCTTTGTGGATGAGATTCTCCGGGACCTGCTAGGTCAGGGTGTGGTGGTGTACATCGACGACATTCTGATCTACTCCACCACCCGCGCCGCACATGTGTCTCTGGTGCGCAAAGTGCTTGGGCGACTGTTGGAGCATGACCTATACGTCAAGGCTGAGAAGTGTGAGTTCTCCAAACAAGCCGTCTCTTTCCTTGTGTATCGCATTTCCACATCCGGGGTGGTGATGGAATGTGACCGCATTTTGGCCGTGTGTAATTAGCCGACACCCACCACGGTGAATAAGGTGCAGCGGTTTTTGGGGTTTGCCAATTACTACCAGAGGCTTATCCAGGGCTTTGGGCAGGTGGCGGCTTCCATTACCTCACTGATGAAGGGCGGCCCGGTGCGGTTGCGGTGGTCGGCGGAGGCCGACAGGGCTTTTAGTTGGCTGAAGGCTCTGTTTACCGATGCTCCAGTGCTGGCGCACCCGGATCCCTCTTTGCCATTCATAGTGGAGGTGGACGCGTCCGAGGCTGGGGTGGGCGCCGTGCTATCACAGCGCTCGGGCACGCCCCCGAAACTTCGCCCCTGTGCTTTCTTCTCTAAGAAGCTGAGCCCGGCGGAGCGTAACTATAATGTGGGGGACAGGGAGTTGCTGGCTGTGGTAAGAGCCCTGAAGGTGTGGAGACATTGGCTTGAGGGGGTGTGACACCCTTTTCTCATCTGGACCGACCACCGTAACCTGGAGTACATCCGGGCGGCGAGGAGACTGAACCCTCGTCAAGCCAGGTGGGCGATGTTCTTTACGAGATTTCAGTTTACGATCTCGTACATCCCAGGTTCCCGGAACACTAAGGCTGATGCACTGTCTCGTCTCCATGACACCGAGGAACGGTCCACCAATCCCACTCCCATACTTCCAGCCTCCTGATTGGTGGCACCGGTGGTCTGGGAGGTGGATGCGGACATCGAGAGGGCGTTACGGGCGGAACCTACTCCCCCTCAAGGTCCCGTGGGTCGTAAGTACGTCCCGCTCTGTGTCCGTGATCGGTTGATCCGGTGGGCGCACACGTTACCCTCCTCGGGTCACCCAGGGATTGAGCGGACTGTGCGGGGTCTTAGTGGGAAATACTGGTGGCCCAACTTGGTGAAAGATGTGAGGCGCTATGTCTCCTCCTGTTCGGTGTGCGCCCAGTGTAAGGCTCCTAGGCACCTGCCTAGAGGGAAATTGCAGCCCCTCCCCGTTCCACAGCGACCATGGTCCCACCTGTCTGTGGATTTCCTCACCGATCTCCCGCCGTCTCAGGGGAACACCATGATCCTGGTCGTTGTGGATCGGTTCTCTAAGTCCTGCCGGCTGCTCCCTTTACCCAGTCTTCCTACGGCCCTGCAGACCGCGGAGGCTCTATTCACCCACGTCTTCCGGCACTACGGGGTGCCTGAGGACATCATCTCTGATCGAGGTCCCCAGTTCACGTCCCGGGTGTGGCGGGCGTTTATGGAGCGACTGGTGGTTTCGGTCAGTTTGACCTCAGGTTTTCACCCCGAGAGTAATGGGCAGGTAGAGAGGATTAATCAGGATGTGGGCAGGTTTCTGCGGTCCTACTGCCGGGACCGGCCAGGAGAGTAGGGGAGGTTCGTGCCGTGGGCCGAGATGGCCCAGAACTCTCTCCTCCACTCCTCACAACAGTGTGTGTTGGGTTACCAGCCGGTCCTGGTGCCCTGGCATCAGAGCCAGACGGAGGCCCCTGCTGTAGAGGACTGGGTCCAGCGCTCTAGGGAGACCTGGAACGCCATTCAAGAATCCATTGAATGGGCCAGGGGACGACAGAAGGAGAGCGCAGACCGTCGCCGCAGTGAGGCCTCCGTGTTTACCCCGGGGGAGAGAGTCTGGCTCTCAACCCGGAACCTGCCCCTCCGCCTGCCCTGCCGGAAACTGGTTCCGCGGTTTGTGGGGCCATTTAAAGTCCTGAGGAGAATAAACGAGGTGTGTTACAGATTACAGCTTCCTTCTTATTATCGTATTAACCCCTCGTTTCATGTGTCTCTCCTCAGGCCGGTGGTGGCTGCTCCGCTGCAGGACACTGAGGTACAGGAGGTCCCTCCGCCCCCCCTGGACATCGGGGGGGCCCCGGCGTGCACAGTCCGGTCCATCTTGGACTGGGAGGGGTACGGTCCGGAGGAGAGGTGCTGGGTACCGGTGGAGGACATTTTGGACCCATCGCTGATTCGGGAGTTCCACAGCCTCCATCCGGATCGCCCTGCGACTCGCCCTCCGGGGCGTCCTCGAGGCCGGCGTCGGCGTGCTGCGAGAGCCGCGCGTCAAGGGGGGGAACAGTCACAACATCGACGGAAGGTTGCGCCCCTCCTCGCCTGGGCGGCGCTCGGCAGTCGTCGTCGCCGGCCTACTAGCTGTCACCGATCCTCTTTTATTTTCTGTTGGTCAGGTCTAGTTTAGTTGGCACCTGTTTAGTATTAGTTCATTAGTGGGGGAGGGTTATTTAGTCATTCTGTGTAGGTTTGTTCTTTGTACATGATTATTTTTCATCGTGTTTGTTCTGAGGTTCAGGTGTTTTTTCCCTCTGCCAGTGGGTTTTGTGGCAGCGTGTTTTGGGCTGCGTCCCTACGCTGCACGCCGGGCTGTTGTTTGGGCATTTGTGTTGCTTTGCCCTGCCTTACCTGTTTTCTTGGCAACGTGTGGATTATTTATTAAATTACGTGTGTTCACGGACTTTTGTCTCCTGCGCCTGACTTCGACCCTCCTGCTTCCTTGAGCACACTGACAGCTGCCTTGTTGAAGTGGGCCTGGTCATAAAGGCTGTTCAAGTCCAGGATGGGGAATTATGTTGTGTCTGGGGGACCCTAGTCTGTCCTCTGACAGCACCTCCAGGGCGCGCCAGGTGTTTTGCCACTTTGTTTTGGAAAAAATGTCCTCTTGTCAATATACTACACATTTGAGTCAATGAGGAGCCCAATCTCTGGCTTTTGTATTGGGTGTGGGTGTGTAGTCAGGAGAGCTATCCTGGGGGCTGACAGGGGTTGCCAGGAGGGAGAGTCTGATGGGTTGGTGGATCCTGCCTTGTCTGTCCGGCTGTGGTATCCTTCCAGAATCCAGAATCAGGTTGTAGGTTTGAAGTTTTGATATGGAGTGAATGTTACGTTGTGGAGGGTAGTATCCTGTATATGTCCTTGTAAAAACAAATTCAAATTGATCTTTTTGTAGAAAAAGGCTAAAAGATTCAGGAGCTCATCTGCTCATGACCTGCTGATGACCTATTGATGACCTGCTGATGACCTGCTGATGACCTACTGATGACCTACTGATGACCTGCTGATGACCTGCTCTCTCCCTTTATTGGCATGAGAAACACGTGTTTACATTGCCAAAGCAAGTGAAATATCTCTCCCTCTCCCTATTTCTCTCTCTTTCACGCTCTCTTTCTCTCATCAAACACACACGCATGCAGACACACACAGAGCCATGTTGAGAAAAGCTCCAGAGTTTGGTCACAGTGCAGAAATAGCCTGGTTTGCATGCAGAGGGCTGTGGTCGGGACACAAGACTATTCTACTAGATTATGGCTGTGTGTGTGTGTGTGTGTGTGTGTGTGTGTGTGTGTGTGTGTGTGTGTGTGTGTGTGTGTGTGTGTGTGTGTGTGTGTGTCAGACTTCTGCCGCTTTTAATTCTCTGTTTTTTCTCCTCTCAATCTCCACTTTCAATAGAATCGGATTTGTTGGTTCAGCCAAATGCCACAATAAACATGCTGACATTCATCCTGTGTTATTACTATGTACTGTTGTAATGCTGACATTAATTCGGTGTTATTACTATGTAATGTTGTAGTGCTGACATTCATTCTGTGTTATTACTATGTAATGTTGTAATGCTGACATAGATTCTGTGTTAATACTATGTAATGTTGTAGTGCTGACATTCACTCTGTTATCATTATTTAATGTTGTAGTGCTGACGTTCATTCTATGTTATTACTATGTAATGTTGTAATGCTGACATTAATCCTGTGTTATTACTATGTAATGTTGTAGTGCTGACATTCATTCTGTGTTATTACTATTTAAAGTTGAAGTGCTGACGTTCATTCTGTGGTATTACCATTTAATGTTGTAGTGCTGACATTCATCCTGTGTTGTTAATATGTAATGTTTTGGTAATGACATTAATTCATTCAGTTTTTCTTTCCTCCAAAATATATCTGTCACACATCCAGTAATCATGTCCTTATTTTAGACAAAAGTCTATTTTTTAAGGAAAGAGAATGTCTGAGTCACAGATCAACTGAAACTAACTGAGCAAAACTGAGTTGCGTTCAGAAAAAAACAGGGATGGCAGTAGACCTGACTGGTTTAACACCCCAGAAAATAACGGGGATGGCAATAGACCTGACTGGTTAAACACCCCAAAAAATAACAGGGTTAGCAGCAGTCACACAGACCTGATTGGTTTATGATCAACCTAATCTCATGGTTTCACTTTGGAATTTGCCATAATTGGATGAACCTCGATTTTTGAACCATTCCTTCCACATAGTTGCAGGGTTCATTCCACATAGATACAGGGTTCATTCCACATAGTTACAGGGTTCATTCCACGTAGTTACAGGGTTCATTCCACATGGTTAAAGTGTTCATTCCACGTAGTTGCAGGGTTCATTCCACATAGTTACAGGGTTCATTCCACATAGTTACAGGGTTCATTCCACGTAGTTACAGGGTTCATTCCACGTGGTTACAAGGTTCATTCCACGTGGTTACAGGGTTCATACCACGTAGTTACAGGGTTCATTCCACATAGTTACAGGGTTCATTCCACGTGGTTACAAGGTTCATTCCACGTGGTTACAGGGTTCATTCCACGTAGTTACAGGGTTCATTCCACGTGGTTACAGGGTTCATTCCACGTAGTTGCAGGGTTCTTTCCACATAGATACAGGGTTCATTCCACATAGTTACAGGGTTCATTCCACGTGGTTACAAGGTTCATTCCACGTGGTTACAGGGTTCATACCACGTAGTTACAGGGTTCATACCACGTAGTTACAGGGTTCATTCCACATAGTTACAGGGTTCATTCCACGTGGT
>NC_138296.1:8000000-8010000 GCF_965601325.2 Salmo salar | reverse complement strand
GAGGCATCCGTCTATCCATGCCTCAGGGGTACGACGGAAGTGCTACCAACTGCCAGGGTTTCCTACTCCAATTAGACCTTTATCTGGTCCACGGTCCACCCAGTTCCATCTGACCGTGAGAAGAGTTTCGCCCTCATCTCGTGCCTCACCGGAAGAGCCCTGGAGTGGGCCAGCGCTGTGTGTGGCGGGAGAGATGCGGCGTTGGACCATTATGAAGAGTTCACCCACCGTTTTCGGGCAGTCTTCGACCACCCACCTGAGGGCAGAGCGGTGGGTGAGCGCCTCTACCATCTGAGGCATGAGACGAGGAGCATCCAGGATTTTGCCCTGGAGTTCAGGACCCTGGCAGCCGGTGCGGGATGGAATCATAGGGCCCTGATCGACCATAACCGCTGCAATCTGAGTGAGGACGTCCGTCAGGAGCTGGCCTGCAGAGACACCACCCTCACCTTCGATCAGCTGGTGGATCTGTCCATCCGGCTGGACAACCTGCTGGATGATCGCGGGCGTCCAGATTGGGGTCTGGTGGTTCCATCCTCCCACATCCCCTCTCCTATACCCATGGAACTGGGAGGGAGGGTGCACAGGGAGACCGGAGGGGGTTCCCGCTCGTGCACCATCTGTGGCCGCAGAGGTCACACCGCTGGTCGGTGCCGGGTAGGTTCATCTGGGAATCGAGGTAGCAGGCAGGGCGCTCTGGCGCCACCCCAGGTGAGTAGGCACCATTCTCATCCAGAGCCCTCTGTTGCACATATACTTGTGTCTGTTACTTTTCCAGATTTTTTTGCCCGTGTTCCCAACAAAAGGCGCTAGTAGATTCAGGCGCGGCTGGGAATTTCATTAATCAAGCTTTTGCTCATAGTTTAGGGATCCCCATTGTACCCGTGGATGTGCCTTTCCCGTTCACACCTTAGATAGTCGACCATTAGGGTCAGGGTTGATCAGGGAGGCCACAGCTCCTTTGAGTATGGTGACGCAGGGGGGTCACAAGGAAAAAATTAGTATTTTCCTTATTGACACTCCTGCGTATCCCGTGGTGCTGGTCTACCTTGGTTAACTTGTCATAACCCCACATTTTCTTGGCCACAGAGGGCTCTCACGGGGTGGTCGCGAGAGTGCTCAGGTAGGTGTGTAGGGGTTTCCGTTGGTACTACTACGGTGGAAAGTCCAGACCATGTCTCCACCGTGCGCATTCCCCCCGACAATGCCGATTTGGCTCTCGCCTTCTGTAAAAAGAAAGTGACTCATTTACCACCCCATCGACAAGGGGATTGTGCGATAAATCTCATGGTAGACGCTGCACTTCCCAGGAGTCACGTGTATCCCCTGTCGCAAGAGGAGACGGTGGCTATGGAGACATATGTCTCTGAATCCCTGCATCAGGGGTACATTCGGTCCTCCATTTCACCCGTCTCCTCGAGTTTCTTTTTTGTGAAGGTCTGCGCCGTGCATTAATTATCAAGGTCTCAATAAAATCACAGTGGGGTACAGTTACCCGCTACCTCTGATCGCCACGGCGATTGAGTTAATGCACGGGGCGCGCTTCTTCACTAAACTGGATCTCAGGGGTGCGTACAACCTGGTGCGTATCCAAGAGGGAGACGAGTGGAAGACAGCATTTAGTACCACCTCAGGGCATTATGAGAACCTCGTCATGCCGTACGGGTTGAAGAATGCTCCATCAGTCTTCCAATCTTTTGTAGACGAGATTTTCAGGGACGTGTACGGGCAGGGTGTAGTGGTGTATATCGATGACATTCTGATATTCTCCGCTACACGCACCGAGCATGTGTCCCTGGTGCGCAGAGTGCTTGGTCGCCTGTTGGAGCATGACCTGTATGTCAAGGCTGAGAAATGCCTGTTCTTTCAACAGTCCGTCTCCTTTTTAGGTTATCGCCTATCCTCGTCAGGAGTGGAGATGGAGAGTGACCACATTACAGTCGTGTGTAATTGGCTGACTCCCACCACGGTGAAGGAGGTGCAGCAATTTTTAGGGTTTGCCAATTACTACCGGAGGTTTATCCAAGGTTTTGGTCAGGTAGCTGCTCCCATTACCTCACTGCTGAAGGGGGGTCCGGTGCGCTTGCAGTGGTTGGCTGGGGCGGACAGGGCTTTTAGGCAACTGAAGGCTCTGTTTACCTCGGTTCCTGTGTTGGCTCATCCGGATCCCTCTTTGCAATTCATAGTGGAGGTGGACACGTCTGAGGCTGGTATAGGAGCTGTGCTCTCTCAACGCTCAGGTACGCCACCTAAGCTCCGCCCCTGTGCCTTCTTCTCTAAGAAGCTAAGCCCGGCGGAGCAAAACTATGATGTGGGGGACCGGGAGCTGTTGGCTGTCGTCAAGGCCTTGAAGACGTGGAGACATTGGATTAAGGGGGCTAAACACCCTTTTCTCATCTGGACTGACCACCGCAATCTGGAGTACATCTGGGAGGTGAGGAGACTGAATCCTCGCCAGGCAAGGTGGGCCATGTTTTTCACCTGTTTTGTGTTTACCCTCTCTTACAGACCAGGTTCCCAGAATGTTAAGGCAGATGCACTGTCCTGGCTGTATGACACAGAGGAGCGGTTCATGGAGCCCACTCCCATAATCCCAGCCTCGTGTTTGGTGGCACCAGTAGTGTGGGAGCTGGACGTGGAAATTGAGCAGGCGTCACGTGCAGAGCCCGTTCCCCCTCAGTGTCCAGCTCGACATCTGAACGTTCCGTCTGCTATCCGCGACAGATTGATCTACTGGGCTCACACATTACCCTCCTCTGGTCATCCTGGGATCGGTCGGACGATGCGCTCTCTTAGTGGGAGATACTGGTGGCCCACTTTAGCTAAGGACGTGAGGATTTATGTTTCCTCCTGCTCAGTGTGCGCCCAGTGCAAGGCTCCTAGACACCTACCCAGAGGTAAGTTACAACCCTTACCTGTTCCACAACGGCCGTGGTCGCACTTGTCGGTGGATTTCATAACCGATCTTCCACCTTCACAAGGTAACACCACGATCCTGGTCGTTGTGGATCGTTTTTCTAAGTCCTGTCATCTCCTCCCTTTGCCCGGTCTCCCTACGGCCCTACGAACTGCGGAGGCTCTGTTTACACACGTCTTTCGGCACTACGGGGTGCCTGAGGATATAGTGTCTGATCGGGGCCCCCAGTTCACGTCAAGGTTCTGGAAGGTGTTCATGGAACGTCTGGGGGTCTCGGTCAGCCTTACCTCGGGTTTTCACCCTAAGAGTAACGGGCAGGTGGAGAAAGTTAACCAGGATATGGGTAGGTTTCTGAGGTCTTATTGCCAGGACCGGCCAGGGGAGTGGGCGGCGTTCGTGCCCTGGGCAGAGATGGCCAAGAACTTGCTCCGCCACTCCGCCACTCCTCCACTAACCTCTCTCCCTTTCAGTGTGTGTTGGGGTATCAGCCGGTTCTGGCCCCTTGGCATCAGAGTCAGACCGAGGCTCCTGCGGTGGACGACTGGTTCCCGGCGGCGCCAGAAAGTTGGCGCAGACCGTCACCGCAGTGACGGCTCTCGACCAGAAACCTGCCCCTCCGCCTGCCCTGCCGGAAGCTGGGTCCGCGGTTTGTGGGGCCGTTTAAAGTCCTGAGGAGAGTGAACGAGGTATGTTATAGGTTAAAGCTTCCCCCCCATTACCGCATGAACTCCTCATTCCATGTGTCTCTCCTCAGGCCGGTGGTGGCTGGCCCGCTCCATGAGGCAGAGGTGCGGGAGGTTCCTCCACCCCTTCTGGACATTGAGGGGGCCCCAGCGTACTCTGTTCGATCCATCCTAGATTCGAGATGTCGGGCGAGGGGCCTTCAGTACCTCGTGGACTGGGAGTGGTACGGTCCGGAGGAGAGATGCTGGGTTCCGGTGGAGGATATGTTAGACCCTTCCCTGCTGCGAGAGTTCCACCGTCTCCATCTGGATCGCCCTGCGCCCCGTCCTCCGGGTCGTCCCCGAGGCCGGTGTCGACGCGCTGCTAGTGCCGCGCGTCGGGGGGGGGGGGGGGGTACTGTCACGACTTCTGCCAAAGTCGATCCCTCTCCTTGTTCGGGTGGTGCTCGGCGTTCGACATCACCAGTCTTCTAGCCATCATTGATCCATTTTTCATTTTCCATTGGTTTTGTCTTGTCTTCCTACACACCTGGTTCCAATCCCATTCATTACATGTTGTGTATTTAACCCTCTGTTTCCCCTCATGTCCCTGTCAGAGATTGTTTGTTTGTTATGTGCTTGTGTATTTTGTATTGGTGTGCGACGGGTTATTTTTACCCATGTTATTTTATTTATGTACGTTGGTTTTGGAGTTTTTTTTATTATTTCTTTATTAAACTACTCCAGTTATACCGAGTTGGTTTCTCCTGCGCCTGACTTCCCTGCCACCTACACACACGACGATGACAGCAAGCACACACAGAACCTTACTAATGCAGCACACAGTAATACTACCATAACAACACAAATTAGACTGATTTACATTTCCATTGTTTTCCATTCTACTCTATCTGGAGCAATTTACAATGCTAATATCATCATCATCAATATTAACATGACAGTCTCCGCAGCTTGAGAATCTAGGAGAGTCATCAATATTAACATGACAATCTCTGCAGCTTGAGAGTCTAGGAGAGTCATCAATATTAACATGACAATCTCTGCAGCTTGAGAGTCTAGGAGAGTCATCAATATTAACATGACAGTCTCCGCAGCATGAGAGTTGTCGCGTCTTTGGGCATCATTAAACTGAAGACATGTTTATCAAATAACTCTCTGTAATTATTATTATGCGATTAAACTGATTAATCATGTAACTGTAATTAACTAGAAGGTCGGGGAACCAAGGAAAATATTCAGATTACAAAGTTATAATTTTCCTAATATAACTTTCCAGATATCATAATATCTGATCGATTATCTTCTGACTTAATGATGTATTTTTACCTCGCGTCAGTCTCATTCCAAACATCTGTCACGACTCCTGCCGAGGGTGACTCCTCTCCCTGTTCGGTGGCGCTTGGCGGTCGTCGTCAAGGGCCTACTAGCTGCCACCGATCCCTTTTCTACTTTCTGTTGTCGACTGTTGTTTATGCAGTGGTACGTGTTATCGGATCCTTGTGTTTGTTGGATCACACCCAGTTGTGTTTTCGTGGGTGTACTTTTCTTTTACGGTGCAATTCATTAAAAGCCTGTTAGCAACTACTCCTGTTTCCTGCGCATGACTCCACACCCACTACTGCAAGCGTGACAACATCGTAAATTGTTGTTATCTGCACGAACCCAGTCTTCACTAAGTCATCCATACATCAATTGTCTTAAAATCATTTATTTACTAAACTAAGTAATTCACAGAAAGCATACAAAACAGTAGGTATCTTTACAAAGAAATGGTAGAGGAATGTGCCCTAGTGGGCTAAACCGGCATGGCGGCTTGTTAAACAAAAGTTGATAATTATAACAATTGATATGCTAAGCCTTTGCACGTGAACGCTCACTCATTCGGGAACAATTGCAATGTCGTTATAGAATGGATGTTTCGTCGTTTGTCGCGTTCAATGATACCGAATTCCTAGCTGCAGACTAGTAATTAATATCAAAGACTTGTTATTATTCTGTCGGTAGTCTAATAGTTTAACCACGTGGTATGGTTAACCTGTTTGGGCTAGGGGTCAGTATTGAGAATTTTGGAAAAAATATGTGCCCATTTTTAACTGCCTCCTACACCAACTCAGAAGCTAGAATATGCATATTATTGTTCAGGTTTGGATAGAAAACACCCTAAAGTTTCTAAAACTGTTTGAATGGTGTCTGTGAGTATAACAGAACTCCTATGGCAGGCAAAAACCTGACAAGGTTTCATGCAGGAAGTGGCCTGTCTGACAAGGAGTCGTGCGTCTTGCATCTGTTTATTGAAGAGTAAGGATCTTAGCTGTAACGTGACAATTCCCAGGGCTCCAATAGGCTCTCAGAACCCGGGAAAAACCTGAACGATGACGAGGCAGCCTCTGGCTGAAACAGATTATCGCCTTATCCAAGTGGCCGATCAGAGGACCATTGAATGAGGCGCGTGCACGATTCGCCCCCGTGGAGAAATTTCATTCGGCTGTTTAGCTTATTGCAGATTCCCGGTCGGAATATTATCGCTTTTCTACAAGATAAATGGCATAAAAATTGGTTTTAAACAGCGGTTGACATGCTTCGAAGTACGGTAATGGAATATTTAGAAATTTTTTGTCACGCCATGCGCACGACCGTTATTTACCATTCGTATAGTGTCTAGAACGCACGAACAAAACAGAGGATATTTGGATATAACGATGGATTATTTGGGACCAAACCTACATTTGTTATTGAAGTAGAAGTCCTGGGAGTGCATTCTGACGAAGAACAGGAAAGGTAAGAACATTTTTCTTATAGGAAATAGGATTTTGGTGAAGGCTAATCTTGCCGGGTGTCTAAATAGCTAGCCGTGATGGCTGGGCTATGTACTTAGAATATTGCAAAATGTGCTTAATCCGAAAAGCTATTTTAAAATCGGACATATCGAGTGCATAGAGGAGTAATGTATCTATAATTCTTAAAATAATTGTTATGCTTTTTGTGAACGTTTATCGTGAGTAATTTAGCAAACTGTTAGTAAATTCCCCGGAAGTTTGCGGGGGGTATGCTTTTTCTGAACGTCACATGCTAATGTAAAAAGCTGTTTTTTGATATAAATATGAACTTGATTGAACAGACATGCATGTATTGTATAACATAATGTCCTAGGTGTGTCATCTGATGAAGATCATAAAAGGTTAGTGCTGCATTTAGCTGTGGTTTGGGTTTTTGTGACATTATATGCTAGCTTGAAAAATGGGTGTCTGATTATTTCTGGCTGGGCACTCTCCTGACATAATCTAATGTTTTGCTTTCGTTGTAAAGCCTTTTTGAAATCGGACAGTGTGGTTAGATTAAGGAGAGTCTTGTCTTTAAATAGCTGTAAAATAGTCATATGTTTGAGAAATTGAAGTAACAGTATTTCAAACGATTCAAAAATCGCGCCACTGAATTCAGGTGGCTGTTACGTAGGTGGGACGAATTCGTCCCGCCTTGCCCATAGAGGTTAAAATTCAGTAGAGGAATGCATGGTCAAACCTTGGCCCTCTCTTCTCGAGGTAAGCTGGTCTCAAGAAAGAAACCCTGGGTGGGGGTTTATATACTGAACGTAGAAAAGGCTGTCACATGACGCCTTGTCCTGTCTGTGTCCCTGGGGGCGTGCCGATGACTTAGTTAAGACTCCAAAGGGAATTGGAGTTTCCTTCATTAACAGTCCAAAATCACATTTACACAATTTCACAAACAGTTCCATCCCTTTTCATTAATTTTATACAACCATTTAGATGTAAGTCTCATCACTGAGGCTAGTATATAAACATTATTATGGTAATATGGCCGTATTGTCTCTCATGAGTTTCATAAAATTGTACCAAACGGTCCAGTTCGTAGCTGGATTCTTCACCAATATTTTATACCTTCTCCAGAACATAAATGTTGTTCGGTTTTCCAATTCTGTGAGGTGGAAGAATCCTTTGTGGTCTCTCCATGAAAACACTCTGTCTCTTTATACTGTGGCCATGAGGCAGGACATTCTCCTTCGGAATTTATGACCGCACTCACTTAGAGAGAGAGCGAGAGTACAGCAGGGGGCTGTATTAGTGGAGGAGAGAGAGAGAGAGAGAGTACAGCAGGGGGCTGTATTAGTGGAGGAGAGAGAGAGTACAGCAGGGGTCTGTATTAGTGGAGGAGAGAGAGAGAGAGTACAGCAGGGGGCTGTATTAGTGGAGGAGAGAGAGAGGCTAATATAGACCCCTGCTGTACTCTCTCTCTCTCTCTCCTCCACTAATACAGACCCCTGCTGAACTCTCTCTCTCTCCTCCACTAATACAGACCCCTGCTGTACTCACTCTGACTCTCTCTCTCCTCCACTAATACAGACCCCTGCTGTACACTCTCTCTCTCCTCCACTAATACAGACCCATGCGGTACTCTCTTTCTCTCTCTCCTCCACTAATACAGACCCCTGCTGAACTCTCTCTCTCATCCACTAATACAGACCCCTGCTGTACCCTCTCTCTCTCTCATCCCCTAATACAGACCCCTGCTGTACTCTCTCTCTTTCTCTCTCTCCCCCACTAATAAAGACCCCTGCTGTACCCTCTCTCTCTCTCCTCCACTAATACAGACCCCTGCTGCACTCTCTCTCTCTCTCATCCCCTAATACAGACCCCTGCTGTACTCTCTCTCTCTCCTCCACTAATACAGACCCCTGCTGTACTCTCTCTCTCTCCTCCACTAATACAGACCCCTGCTGTACTCTCTCTCTCTCCTCCACTAATACAGAACCCTGCTGTACTCTCTCTCTCTCTCCTCCACTAATACAGACCCCTGCTGTACCCTCTCTCTCTCCTCCACTAATACAGACCCCTGCTGTACTCTCTCTCTCTCCTCCACTAATACAAACCCCTGCTGTACCCTCTCTCTCTCCTCCACTAATACAGACCCCTGCTGTACTCTCTCTCTCTCTCCTCCACTAATACAGACCCCTGCTGTACCCTCTCTCTCTCTCTCTCCTCCACTAATACAGCCACCTGCTGTACTCTCTCTCTCTCTCCTCCACTAATACAGACCCCTGCTGTACCCTCTCTCTCTTCTCCACTAATACAGATCCCTGCTGTACCCTCTCTCTCTCCTCCACTAATACAGACCCCTGCTGTACCCTCTCTCTCTCCTCCACTAATACAGACCCCTGCTGTACCCTCTCTCTCTCCTCCACTAATACAGACCCCTGCTGTACTCTCTCTCTCTCCTCCACTAATACAAACCCCTGCTGTACCCTCTCTCTCTCCTCCACTAATACAGACCCCTGCTGTACTCTCTCTCTCTCTCCTCCACTAATACAGACCCCTGCTGTACCCTCTCTCTCTCTCTCCTCCACTAATACAGCCACCTGCTGTACTCTCTCTCTCTCTCCTCCACTAATAGAGACCCCTGCTGTACCCTCTCTCTCTTCTCCACTAATACAGATCCCTGCTGTACCCTCTCTCTCTCCTCCACTAATACAGAACCCTGCTGTACTCTCTCTCTCTCTCTCTCTCTCTCTCTCTCCTCCACTAATACAGACCCCTGCTGTACTCTCTCTCTCTCCTCCACTAATACAAACCCCTGCTGTACTCTCTCTCTCTCCTCCACTAATACAGACCCCTGCTGAACTCTCTCTCTCATCCACTAATACAGACCCCTGCTGTACCCTCTCTCTCTCTCATCCCCTAATACAGACCCCTGCTGTACTCTCTCTCTTTCTCTCTCTCCCCCACTAATAAAGACCCCTGCTGTACCCTCTCTCTCTCTCCTCCACTAATACAGACCCCTGCTGTACTCTCTCTCTCTCTCATCCCCTAATACAGACCCCTGCTGTACTCTCTCTCTCTCCTCCACTAATACAGACCCCTGCTGTACTCTCTCTCTCTCCTCCACTAATACAGACCCCTGCTGTACTCTCTCTCTCTCCTCCACTAATACAGAACCCTGCTGTACTCTCTCTCTCTCTCCTCCACTAATACAGACCCCTGCTGTACTCTCTCTCTCTCCTCCACTAATACAAACCCCTGCTGTACCCTCTCTCTCTCCTCCACTAATACAGACCCCTGCTGTACTCTCTCTCTCTCTCCTCCACTAATACAGACCCCTGCTGTACCCTCTCTCTCTCTCTCCTCCACTAATACAGCCACCTGCTGTACTCTCTCTCTCTCTCCTCCACTAATACAGACACCTGCTGTACCCTCTCTCTCTTCTCCACTAATACAGATCCCTGCTGTACCCTCTCTCTCTCCTCCACTAATACAGACCCCTGCTGTACCCTCTCTCTCTCCTCCACTAATACAGACCCCTGCTGTACCCTCTCTCTCTCCTCCACTAATACGGACCCCTGCTGTACTCTCTCTCTCTCCTCCACTAATACAAACCCCTGCTGTACCCT